>NW_019420236.1:9830-12150 GCF_000390285.2 Anoplophora glabripennis
TGTTACTGCAAGAGTTCGCAAACAAAACCACATCCGTAAGCATCTGTAGTTGCCAACTGCGTGCACTAAACAAACTCCATTAAAATATGGAACAAAATGAAATAAAACTTAACATTTCTAGAGAAAATGTTGAAATTGATCCCCATTAGCGCGGATACAGGCATGGCGCCGACGCACCCAATTTTGGCAAATATTTTCCCAAATTCCAGGTATTCCCCTAATTATGACAGCAACTTCACGCATACGGTTTCGCAATTCGTCCAACGTAGCAATTGGAGTATTGTAAACCAATGACTTCAAGTGACTCCAAAGATAAAAGTCCAATGGAGTTAGATCGGGTGACGAGGTGGCCACGGCATAGGACCAAAGCGTCCAATCCATCGCTGAGGAAACATTTCATTCAAAAGAATCGTTACTTCTCGAGTACTGTGTGGAGGAGCCCCATCTTGAAGATAAAACATGTGTGCTCGAAATTGTAATGCCACATCGTCCAATAATTCAGGCAACCGGTTCTCCAAAAACTCAGCATATGTTGGTCCATTTAGTCGTCCTTCAAAGAAATAGGGACCCACAAGTACATCGTCTATTATGCCAGCCCAAACATTTACCGAGAACCGATGTTGAAAATGAATTTCCCTAATCGCGTGAGGATTTTCATCAGCCCATATGTGCATATTATGGAAATTCACTTCATCCCGAGTAAATGTCGCCTCATCTGTTACACAAACATAAGCAGGCAAGCCTACTTGATTGGCACGTTGCCGTAAAAATCATCTGCAAAAACGCATTCGTTGATCACAATCCGGGGGTAAAATCTGTGGAACTGATTGCAGATGATAAGAGTACAACAGCTGGCGCCTTAAGATGCGATGTATGGTACGAGATGAGGTTCCTACTTGCTGTGCGAGTCGTCGAGTACTAATTGTGGGGTCTTCGACAAGATTTTCCAACACTGCATCTTCAACATTAAGGTTCACTTGCTGACCACGTCCTTCTCCTCGACGAATAGCACTTCCCGTATCTCGCAGCCGCTGGACGCACTGAAGAATTGTACTTGCACATGGGGGGTGACGTTGTGGACATTGTTCCCGGTACAACCTAGTTGCCGCGAGCGCATTTTCTCCGGCTGCACCATACACTACCATATCGACGCGTTCGGAAATAGTAAATGCATTGTTTTCTCAGTTCATTATAAAACTAGTTTTTGCACAAACTAAAAAATTAAGCAAAGAAATAAGAATCTCGTTTTTAATTTTAGAAAAATTAAAAACGAGATGGAATTACAAAATAAAAACTTTTGTCTGGAATCTTTAACACTGATGGGTCGATGGACGATGCTTAATATTTAATAATTAAGTGAATAATGAATTCAATACAAAATACAAAATCAGTTGACTGCACAAATTTTTTGACAATGTAACCTAACCTTTTAGTATTACTAGTATTAGATTATACCGACTTAAATTATAAGGTTGCATCTCAGGTCGCATAAAAACATTTCCAAGGTATTTAATAAATAACACAAGGCCGGCCATATAATAATAATAATAATAATAATAAATCTTTATTCATGTAAGCCTGTCACAGGATATGAAACGTCATAAATTATTCTAACATACATAAGACAAACCAAAGTTAGAAAACATACAGCATTATACATATATACACATAAAAAACGAACAATTTACCTTGACACAGGAAAATCATAAAATTCCTGTAACGAATAAAAACAGTTGCCGATAAGGAAAGAACGTAATTGTCTTTTGAATAGCCTAATATTTGTATGATCCTTAATGTGACGGGGTAATTTATTGAAAATTGTTCCACATAAGTAAAGCGGCCCCTTCTGAAATGTTGTTAAGTTATGAGTATTTAAATAAATTAAATTGTTCCCACGTGTATTATACGCGTGCACATTGTTATGTTGTTTAAAAAAATGAGGATGGCTTTTAACAAATACGGCAGCTTCGTATATCAATATACACGGTAAAGAAAAAATTTTATATTGTATAAATGATGGTCGACAAGATTGTATCGGATTGAGACCTAGAATCAATCTTATGATTTTCTTCTGGCAAATGAAAATTCTATTAAATTCCGCGCTACTCCCCCAGTAAATTATCAAATATTTTAAATGGGTATAAGCTAATGCAAAATAAATATTTAAAAGATAATGTTTATCCATTATATTTCTCAGATTTCTGATCACATAATAGGCAGTATTTAATTTCTTTACGAGATGACCAATATGAGTCGACCAAGTAAGCTGCTCGTCAATGAAAAGTCCTAAGAATTTTGTGTGTTGTACTTTTTCAATCAT
>NW_019420236.1:15232-18890 GCF_000390285.2 Anoplophora glabripennis
GATAGATAGATAGATAGATTTTTATTGACAATATATACATCGGTACATTTTTGTCACAAATTAACAACTAAATTATAATGATATAGAAAGACTATACGAGTTATTTATAATGACCTACAAAGAGTTTAAAAAACATACAGTTAAACAAAAACAGTTAACAGTTAACAGTTAAAAAATAGTTAAAACGAGTTAAAAAAGTTCTGAAAGAAATTATGGTAAATAATTTAGATATTCGTTAACAGTATAAAAGCAGTGAGTTAAAAGAAAATCTTTAGCCAGTCTATAAAATGTTCTGTAATTCATTGATTTCAAATCTAATTGCTGATGAATATTCACAAGTTTATTATACAAATTTATATCAATTTTATTCATTTGTGTAATGCGCAAACGCGAAAAGGGGGGTATGATATTATTTCTGTGTCTTGTGCTATAATTATGTCTATCAGCATGAGACAATAAGCTATTAGCATGTTTATGTATAAATAAAAGTGTTTCAAAAATATATACACAGGGCACTGGTAAGATTTGATATTTTTTAAAAATGGGTTTACAGGACATTCCATAGTGGGCTTTGTCTATGATCCTCACAGCTGCCTTCTGTAAGTGAAACACTTTATATGACTTTGGTGCATTGCCCCAAAGAATAATCGCATATGACATCACACTGTGCAGGAGCGCATAATAGACAATCTTCATAGTAGCATTATCTAGGCACGATCTGAGTTGTCTCATAACAAAATTTAGTGAAGAAAGTTTTGAACATATAGTATCAATATGCGCACTCCAACACAATGTGGTATCAAGTGTTACTCCCAGCAAACGAACTGGACTGGACTTGACGGCCCTTTTATCAGAACTAAAGAGTATATTTTTAGTTTTAGCTTCATTGAGCTTCAGTTTATTACTTCCGAACCAAATTTTAGCACTATTCAAGCCATTGTCATATAAAGAGCTCACACCTCTACTAAGCAAGGTAGTATCATCGGCAAAAAGAATACACTCAGTGCCAGACAGTGACATGGGTAAGTCATTTATGTAGAGCAAAAATAAAACCGGCCCCAACACAGATCCTTGGGGAACTCCGCATGTAACGGGAAGTAAATCAGAAGTAACACCATTAAGATTAACATACTGTACTCTGTTGGTCAAGTATGATTTAAAAAGACTATATGCCTTTCCCCTAATACCGTAGTGTTCTAATTTAAACAATAGGAGATCAATATTTACGCAATCGAAGGCTTTTGATAAATCACACATTACCGCGTTAGTAGGAGCGCCATCGTCCATTCCATTAACAATACTTTCCACAACAGTTATTAATGCCTGGACCGTTGAACAATTTTTCCGGAACCCATACTGCGAAGGAGTTATGATAGTCTTATCATCTATATAAATTATAAGCTTATCTTTAATCAAAATTTCAAAAATTTTCGATAAAACTGGAACAATTGCAATGGGCCTATAGTTATCTATGTCATCTTTATCGCCTGTTTTAAATACTGGAACTATTTTTGTAATTTTAAAAGCATCGGGCCAAATGCCTTCAGTAATACACATATTAAATAATACTGTAAAAGGTTTTACAAGAAATTCAAGTGAGGCTTTAATGACAAAACTGTTCAATTCATAGTAATCCAAACTAGCTGTATTTTTTAACTTAAGTATAGCTTCTCTAACATCCGACTCAATGACAGGTGTTATGAAAAACGACCCTTCTGGGTTGGTAACATATTTAAAAACAAACGAGGATTAATATTCGAATCAATTATAGACTGAGTAATAACTTCTGAAACTGTAACAAAGAAATCATCTTACTTTTATTGTTAGAAGATAAAATTGTACTGGCATAATAATTATATTTTTCTTCTTTCAAAGCGCGTCTGTAATCTTTGCGTTTATTAGTAAAAATAACCCAATCAGAAGAAAATTTAGACAAATTAAATTTACGCTTAGCATCACGTAATTGGGATCTCATGTTACGAAGCCTATCATTGAACCAATCTAAGCCCTTAGATTTCTTTGTAAAAAGCTTTAGTGGAAAACAAATATCACGTTGGTCACATAGTTGATGTATTAATAAGTCCGAAAAGTGTTTGACACTTGACATGGCATCGTTAAATCCAAACCAATCAATTGTTGCAACATTATTTACAAATTTATCCATATTACGCTTATTAAAAACTCTTTTAATAACATGCCCATAAGTAGTAGGTTTATTATGTTCTATTTGAACAATAGCATACACAGCAGAATGGTCAGCAATAAGAGGATCACAGACACCTGTTAACAAATTATCGTCACATATATTAGATAAAATATTATCAATACAAGAGCTAGAGTTTACAGTAACTCTGGTGGGCGTGGTGATATGATGCTTTAAGCCGTACATATTAACTATGTGGCGCAAGTCTTTAGCATATTCCGTATCGCTCTGCATGTCCACATTAATATCACCCAAGAGAACAATGTATTTATACCTGCTTAGTAAAAACTCTATCAAGTATGTGATTTTTTCACGGAATATCATAAAATCTCCATTTGTTGATGATCTATAAATAGAAATTACTACACATTTTGCAGACTTAATTTCAGCTGCGCAAAATTCAGCATGCAAAGCAACACAAAACCTGCTAACATCAACTGATTTTAAAGAAACATTATTTCTAGCAAAGATGGCTACACCGCCGTGAAATAGACCAGTTCTACAATAAGAAGTAACAAGATTGAAATTATTTAATTTAATTGTACTTATACTATCATAATTTAACCAATGCTCTGAAACACAAAATATATCAAATTTACTATCCTTAAAGAAGACATTTAACTGATTAATCTTATTCGCAATGCTTTGTACATTTATATGTATTACAGAACATGTTACGCAGCCAAATTTTGTTTCAGAGTTAGTTACGTCGCTGCCTACTAAAACGTTGCTGGTCATCGAAACGTTGTCGCCCATGGAAACGTTGGCTGGGTAGAAAAAACCGATTTAATTTTACCTCATTAGGCCAAACTTCAGGAACCAATATCTTGTCCACTTCATCACAGGGAACACTAATCTTGAAAGATGAATATATACCTGGATTGCGTGTTACTAGTTTTTTCACTTGAATATCCGGAACAAAACTTTTCAAGTAGTTGCAAAGTTCAGCCTCGTCCACATTAGCTTCGAAATTAGTTGCATGAAAGTCTTTAAATTTAACAGAAGATGCTGCCTTAAAAGGGCAAAGGTTCAGATCATTTCTACTGCCAACCAAAATACTACGACTATTTCTAGTTTGACTTCGGCGCTCCGTATTTATGTCACTCTCAATATTAACTACGTTATTGCAAATACGACGAGCTTCAATATTATGCAACGCTTTGGAAACATCTTGCACAGTAACACTAGGGCCAGAAGCTTCTTCTTGACTCGAAGAAGTGGAATTTTCAGGACCTATAACAGCAGCAGTAGTATTGAATGTACCTTTCTTTGCAGATTTGCTAGATTTTAGAGGTTTGTTATGTGATATTTCAGCTTTATTAGCTGGCTGAGAAGTACCAATATTAAGACTATGAATTTGCTTAAGCAATACATTTTGATCAGTAAGGGCTGTTATGGCAATACCCTGATTCATAATAATTAAGTCTTTCTGCTTAATTATTTCCTCAAGATATT
>NW_019420236.1:19070-21587 GCF_000390285.2 Anoplophora glabripennis
AGCTAATTAATGAGGGAAACCTGGAAAACCTCATTAATTAGGGGGGTGGTCAAATGCCAACCGGTGTCAATCTCTCACATTGACCCAAGCCAACATTCTTCCATCCTACCATACCTGCACAGAGGGTGCCAATCCTACGTACAAGCATAGCTAGTCTACCGGCCGCGAGATTCGAAACCCGGGCAGATAGCACACATCGATTTAAGTACTGACGCCTTAAACCGTGCGGCTAGCGACCGATAATAAATGAACTTAAAAAAAATGCGAAGATAGAACTATTTCGGACAAGAGTTTTCTATTACAAATATCATCAGGAAGCTGTAGTTTAATTTTTATAGATTATACGCGCCACACCCTGTATACAACACTGGTAATTGAAATGTACAATTTCTAGCACGGTTTTGTTAGTTGTAAAAATAAAGGGTGTCCGAAGTAATTATGACAGAAAATAAAGGGTTTTAATTAAAGATTGCAAATTTTTTATTGATTCAATAAGTATACACTACTGGGTATGGAATAGCATATCGGTTAAATATCCTTCAAGGCTTTGCCGGTACATACGCACTCTTTCGTCGAAATTTTCCATGGAAATGCAGCTGAATTTCATCTGCTAATCACCAAAACGGGAAATTATACGATCAGGAAATGACTCATGCAGAAATTGATATATCTTGCAATTTAGACACAAAAAAACGTTGTCATGTTGCGATAGCCGTTAACTGTTATAAGAATGGTCCGCTGATGCTTCCAGCTCAAAATCTGGACCAAACAGTGACACGTTGTGGATGTATATGTTTCTCAACAATCACTCTTGGATTTTCTGAACCTCAAATGCGATAATTTTGTCGATTAACAAAGCCATCAAGATGACGAACTATCTTCGCTCTGCGTGGTCGGGAGGCTTCAGTTCTTGAGTCAATTGAATTTTGTAAGCTATGAAGATTTAAATCATTAAATTCGTTGGCGATTAGACGTAATTTAATATAGGAAAATGGTTTAATCTGAGCCACATCCTACAAACGGTACAAACTGTGATAATTTTATACATACATACCTTGTTAAAGTCAGATCGCAATAAACGTTTTTATTATTCTCAAAAGGTAGTATAATCAGTGAATGACATGCGTAAACTACATGGCTGAGACAAATTTATCTGCCAATTAAGTCAACATGTTGGTTGGATAAAGCATTATTACGAAAAGAGTAAAGCTTTTGAAATTTATTGTTATTAAAAATCGTTACAATCTCTTTATTTATCTCTAGGTATCCAGGAAAGATTTGCATCAATTCGGCTTCCGTCATGACAAGCTCTTTTCTACAAACTATCTTATCTAATACATTTCAACGAGTCTTAAGTTTTCGTTGAAAGATAAGTGAAAACAAATTTATGATGGCATTTTATGAAATACATTTTGATGTATCTTTATCTCTATATAATCCAGTAAGCAAAGGTTTTTTCCAGAATAGTATAATAACTCTAAAGTCTGGACAATCCATAATGTCGTTAGATCGTGTTGAAAAATGGCATTTCTTGACCTTCCGCTAAAAAAGTTGAAAACGTTATTCTAACTGTGCGCTGGTGCCCTACTATCAACTTCATACATTTCTAAAATCAATTATTTTATGATTACCTGGTATGTCCATGTTACATTTAGGGAATTATCAAACGTGAGTGAGGTCCATATATGGTCAACGGCCCTCGTAGCTCAAACGAAATCTTACTACTCTTAATTCAAGGGGAAGATAGAAGGTTTTGATAAAAGCAAACATATTTGGAACAAATTTGTATTTACACAAAAAAAAACAAAAACGCGATTATTTAATAATTTTCATATTCATTCGTCGTCCTCCGTGAAGATGCAGACACTCTGATTGTGCAAACAGCCCAGTCCCTTGGTGAAGAGTACGAAACTGTTGTAGTGGTTGGTGAGGAAATATACCTCCAGGTCATTATGATTGGAACCCTGACGTCTCCCAATGTATATTTTTTGAAACCAGGAAAAGGAAAAAATCTACCATCTATTTACCATCCTCCAAGCGCCAACTAGAAATGCCTTACAGAACATACAGGGTCGGAAAGTCCCCATGGTTCATCGGCCGTTACGTGAGAGCGATAAAGTAAGTCATAGAAATCCGTGCGATAGAGAAAGATAGCGAATGAAGGCGTCTAATAGTCACCGCCCATTTTGTCCTTCCACAAATAAGAAGTGGATCTTCAAAATTCGAAAAAGGATTATATAAAACTGTTTTGTGTTTTGTATGCGAAATAAGTAATGCATATGAGGAATAAAAAATCGTGTATCTTGAATCAATTTGAGTTTCGAACTGATTTCAGAATATCAGATAAAATTTTCGCACACACATAAATGGTTAATTATTATTATTAAATAAAGAAGTATAGTTTCAAAAGCATAGTACCTACTGGAATTAATAAAAAGTATATTTCTTGCAGAACGCAAGCTGTCAAAAATATTAGTAATAAATTATCTATCACATATGAAATTTCACAAGGAACAG
>NW_019420237.1:0-2098 GCF_000390285.2 Anoplophora glabripennis
TGTATTAGAAACAATATGGGATATGACCAATAAACTTTTTATGGAAAAAAGATTTTGAAATTATCACACCATCATTTAGTAATATGAACCACTTACTGTCGGTTCATTTGCGCTTCTTGGCTCATTTTAAAATATATGGGGTTACATTCAATTGTGCCGGTACTTGCTCCATCATAAAACTAACACGGAACATTTTCTTTCAGGATCATCTGTAGCATGTTTATCATATAGCTGCAAAATTTTTAGAAATTTTTGGTACGAGGAATGCCACGAACTTTCTTCTGGATCAGTTTATAACATGTTACGTACAGCATCTCATGCAGATTTAAATTCATATTACTAAATGATGGTGTGATAATTTCAAAATCTTTTTTCCATAAAAAGTTTATTGGTCATATCCCATATTGTTTCTAATACAATCTATAAAACGATCTGACTCTTTTTCGTATATTGTTGATTTTAGCACTAATGTGTTTCCTCCCCGGAACGATTAAAATTGACATTTACTTTTCGAGATATTTGAAAGTTTCAGGTTAAAAAAGTTGCCTTGGCTATAAATTACTTTTTACGATTTGCGTCCAAAGTAAAAGCTATATATTTTCCTGTCTTTTCATAGCATTTATCTGGTTCGATCTCTCACTAGTGATGTATAAGTGCGTGAGATAGATAGCCATTTGCCCTAATGTGCGGCATCTTCGATAGTATCAAATATTTCCAAGACTGAATCTGATAATAATGTTCGGATACTCACCATACAGTCAAGTGTGAGGAGTTCGGTCTTTATTGATTCATACTTAACATGTTAATGATATTCGAAGTTCAGAGTCTAATCGTTTATAAGTTATTAATAAAATTTGACGCAGATTTTACTGCTAGACCAAGAAAGTATAACAATTAATAATTCAACTATACCTCAATTTTTGTAAACCTGTTGGAATACAAACAAATATTTAAATGTTATATAAGAGACTAAAACAAACTAAAATAAAATAAATTAGGTCCATCTTACATTTCCCCTTTCTGTAAGTCTGTTTTTGACAACTAAATATTGAAAATTTCGTTTCTATGGAATGTCTTAAGAGTTATACGAATTTTAGACCAACAGAATAAGGAAAAGAAATAGTCCAACAGAATAAGGAAAGGTATAAAAAGCTCCACTAATTAATTTCACAACTGTACTAGTCCAGTATCACTACTGAACACATGAAATGTTTTCCAGCAATCTGGAACTACAAGAACTAAAACTAATACACATAGAATAAAACTTTGAAAATAATGTTGAACTTAGAAGTGGTGACTCCTTAGGGGTTTTCGTTAAACTTTAAACGCGTAAACAGTTCAAATTAATTAAACACATATGTATAATCCGTTGTCCAAAATATAATGTGAATTTGTTTAAAAAATAACAAATCTTTATTTATGCTTCCAAATCAATTTCGTCGTCTGCAAAGTAATCCCCACTCGATACAATGCACTTATGCTATCGCTTTTTCCAACTCTCGAAACAATCTGAAAAGTTTTTTCGGTATGGCCTTCAATGCTTTTATTTTCTCGGTCGAGTCGAGATGGTGTCCACGGGGTGATCTTTTGAGTTTAGGAAGTCATTCGGTACTAAATCAGGCGAATACGGTGGTTGCAGAACGATATGAGTTGAATTTTTGGCGAAACGGTCGCGAATTTTCAATGCTTCAGTGTGAGCGGGTGCATAATTATGATGCGAAAACCAAGAGTTGTCTGTCCATAATCGCGGATCGAAATCAGTTTGTGTTTCACTTCGTAGCGTTGTTTACGACGGTTGTCATGGCAACGAGGCGGCCAACATGTAAGTAAACTACGGCGTGGGGGAATGAGTAACGCGGAAATTGAAGCAGCCCTTCGTCTGCCTTTACTTTAAACAGTTTATACGATACGTCGCCGTCGCCCAGTGCACGATTACAAGGTTCTTTGTTAATATCTGTTTTGTATCAATAATTGTAAAAGTGTTTCCTATGTACGATTCAGTATGTACATATTTTACATATTTTATTGGAAACGCCATTTTCCAGATGGAAAATTGGGGACAAAAAGGATTTTTTAAATTGCGAGAGACCTGTGCCTT
>NW_019420237.1:2134-6718 GCF_000390285.2 Anoplophora glabripennis
ATATTATCTTTGATATATAAATATGGGTAATTTTTTAAAAGTACCTAAGTAATAAGATTTTGTAAAGCTTAAGTAGTACGAAAATATAACGCATAAAAAACCAATAATATGTACTAATTTTTCTTTATTAAGAATAAAGATTAAATTTTACGTACAGGGTGTCCCACATAAAATCGTTATTTATGTTCTAGCCTTGGTAGCTTCAAAATAAATTTACAGCTTAAAAATTAGTCTGGCTCAGGTAGATTTCTTTTTCAATCTACAAATCAGTAGCTACTTACCCATAAGAAGGAAACCACTGGATATTTAATGAAAAAAGTGACGACCAAAAAAGTAATTCATTCTTGAATATGAATATAACTAACACGATTTTAATTTCATATTGTCTTAACAATCAACTTTTGCTTATTTTTAAAATGTTTATTTTTTTAATTTATTTTTTGAGTTTCCATTAGATATACAAGCCGGGTCTTTACATTTCCTTTTTTGCCTTCTTAAAATGAACTAAATGCAAATATCAGAATAAAGTGATATTTCATTACAAAAAAATAAGTTTGCTGTGGCGGGGAATTCCAGAACAAAATATTTTTCAAATATGCTCCTTATGTCCTATCGCTTTGCAAAATATATATTTTTGTATTTTCTGTTAAAACATAACATACGACATAGTGGCACTAAAGCTTTGCTGCCATGCGTTACTCCTTGATGTATACAGGGTGAGTCATTCAAGAGGCTCACCATGGCTGTCTCGCTTCTCTTTTATTGTAAGAGATGTATCGAGAGGATTTAAACCGGGTCCGGTCTTTTCATTTAGATCCGGTCTATACCCTACTTAGGTTACTGGAAAGCTCTCAAGTTTTTAAGAATTTTAATTTCTAATTCTGTACCTAATATTAATAAATGCGTCAAGGCAAAGACATAGTTTGGAAATTCTTTGATTGCATAACTGATAACTAACCCTTTTTATACAAAACAGTTAAAAAGAGGGTTTGGGTTTAAGCCGGGTCTTTTCCAATGTGTTTAAACCGGGTTCAAACCCTCAAAATCAAAAGACCCAATCTTCAAAAGTCTTCAAAATTAAGAAATAAAAAGTTGACATTCTGAGAACAATTGTTTATACAAATTTTGATTTTTTTTATGACCAAGTATTTGTAGAATAAGCTTTACAAGTCGATTTTTCAGAACACTATATTTCATTTTTGCAATAAGTATTTCGTTTCGTAAAAAAGTTTTTTTTCTATTATTCATTAGTATTATTTTTGGTTTTCCATTTAAAAATTAAAGTAGAAAAAAAAATAGTGTATCTGGCAATTGAACCCAGATACAACTGCATGCAGGCTGATTATATTTGAAATCGCATTATATTCGAAAGAAACGTACCTGCTAGAGCTGTCAGCTTCGAGTCAGCCGATACATGTAGCGTGCGCGTACTCCCCAAATGCCTTCCCCTCTCTTGCTTAGTAATTATCCAAAACATGACATAAATTTAATTAATTTTAATAAGCAATAGCATAAAATCGATGTAAAATTTCCCTGGGAACACGATGGTGCAATTATTTTTTTGCTACTTGCCGTAGTTTACGAGATATTTGCGAAAAACCTTATTTTTTACGGTGTTTTGACCTTTTAACCCCTTGCCTGACCACCTAAGTCAAAAATTTTTGCGGATTCGTATTCCTGAGGGTCGAAAACATATTTGCGCCCAGGTTTGAGCGACAGAGGAAAAAATGGAGGTTCAGCCTCCATTTCAATGGACTAAATAGATACAATAATATTTTACATATATTTTATGCCTATACATATTATTCTCCAAACGTAATTAGTTAGTAGCAAGTTTCTATATATTTTAGTAATTAAGCAGTGTTTTTTAAGTTAATACGACTCGCCAAAGTAAAAAAATAATTCAGGTTAGGTATATATTTTTACTGAAAATAGCAGTTAATATACATTATCGGATTGTTAATGTGAATATATAAACATTAGACTGTTGACTATTCCATGTTATACTTGTTTTAAGGTCACTTTTGAAGAAGAAACTACATGTAATTTTAAAAATCGTATTTCTGCTTTTATAATGAAGGAATAGTAATTATAAGATTGTGTAAGCTTATTAACTAAAAATTATTGCCAACTTAATAAAAAAAATATTATTGTCCTTGATAATCTATTACTGATTAATAAAATCTTTACTCTCTTTCCTTATAAGATTATATGTACACAAATTGGAGCCGTTCCTGGAAAGTCGGTCCAGCGTAAATTATTCGACTTGTTCGTCGTTCGGTTAAAAAACACACCTTGAAGCCGTTGGCCGCTAGAGCAGCACTTGCCGGGGTCCCATTTCGACTCACGCTGGGCGATATTTTTTGTACAAAATCCCGTCCTTAAAATAAATGTTCAAACTGTCTATCGTTGTTTTCTACACAAAGCATTAATCTACGATGAAAATGAATGTGGACATTTCTTAACATTTGAGGTGTTATAGTTAGAAACTCGTTTTGAATCTTTTCTTTTAAGTCTTGAATATCCGTTGGTGGTACTTCGTATACTCGCTCCTTGATATAACCCCACAAGAAAAAGTCCAGACTAATTATGTCAGGCGAACGTGCGGGCCAAGGAACTGGACCACCACGACCTAACCACTGGTTTGGATATACCTAATTTAGGTGTTCTCGAACCTGAAAGATAAATAGGTAATAGGAAAAGTATAATAACAATAAAATAATCACATTACAGTCAAAGCGGAATGGGGAGGGGCACCATCATGCTGAAACCATTGTTGAACCAAATAATCAGCGGGCGTATGTACCTGAAGAAGGGGAAATATTTTGCAAAAAATGTAAATACATATTGGCATTCAAATTGCCTTAAAAAACAGTACAGTCCAACAATATGTTCTCCACAAATTCCAGCCCACACGTTCACTTTGAAACGATGCTAATGATCTATTTCTCTCAATAATCTGGGATTATTGTCAGCGTAGTGGTGAAAGTTGCGACGATTGGGTAAGCATGTGTTTGAAAATGTGGATTCGTCAGTAAACAAGACATGCATAAAAAAGTTTGGATCTTCTTGAATTTTATTCAGTGCCCAGTGGCAAAATTGCAGGCAGTTTAGGTGGTCTTGAGGTAACAGTTCTTGATGATTTTCAATATGATATGAATGAAACTTATACTTCTTCAATATCTTATTTGTCAAGCTTTTGGAAACTCCAAGGTTATTACTTATTTTCCAGACACTAATATTTGGATTTTTAACATCAGACACCACAACATTAAACTGAATATCATTATTGTTACTTTTATGTCTCCTGGTAAATTTCTCATAATTCGCATTTACTGTTCTTTCAAACCTTTCCTTCACGTTTTCAAAACAGTCAGCATGCGGAAATCTCTGTAAAACTGGATTATTTGTTTTGTAAATACGTGCTGCTAGCAAACAATTTCCATGAGATTCTCCCAAGGCATACACCATTTTCACTAATTCTTCTTTTGAATAGTTCATTGTATGCACGTTTAGTCCTTTCTCTGAACTCGCACGTGAATATTCAATAGAAGACGAAATGACATGTAAACTGGTCACAAATTTTATTACCTGACGGGCGCAAATCCGGTATTTTACATAAAAATGTTTTTTTTGCAAAAACTACGCAACTTAGGTATAGGGAAAGCTTTTAAAAAATTGTAGAGTCTACAGAAAGGCATCTAGTGAAATCATAAAACACAGGGTGTTCTATTTGAAAAAGTCGAGATTTTTCAAAATTTAAATTATCAGGTTTGGCACGATTTTTTGCCCCCTGTATATCGCAGGTCAACTTTTGATACGTTTTTTCAAAGAGCCATCTTCACTCTACAGTTCCTAAAAAAAATAATTTCTAGCTGTCATACAATCATAATTATGTCAACTACTAGAAGTGACGAAACATAAGAAAAAAAAAATGAAAAGTCGATTATCTCAAAAACTATCAATATTTTAATAGGGATCATAGTCCCGTTAATTTTTCACGTAGAATTCGATAATGCCATAAAAATATAGGTTCCCATTTAAAAAAATTAAGTAGGTACCTGCCCAGGAAAAACTGAACACCCTGTATATGCAAATATATTTTCATTTTGTGCAGCTCGGGAAAGTAGGCAACTCTGTAGAAAAAAAATTAAGTTATATCTTTTATTAACCTAGATATTTGACTTACGCGCACTAGGTGGACACGGTGTATAGTGTAGAAAATGTATTGTAATAATACTTTGTATTTCTTTATTTTCAATTTCAAAATCAGTTTTACATTAATGAATAAATAGAAGTTATATTGCCTTTGGGTTGTTTTCGAAGTCCGATTATTCTGCATTAGTGCATTTAACATCAAGACAATATCATGATGTTAAGTACTCACTACCTACTATGTACAGATGCAATCGCTGCCAACGAAAATATGGGCTTTATTATAGAAATTCGAAAGAATTTTAGTCAATCAATGCATTACTCTGCCTCTACTTTCCTTTGTGCGTTGTAAATTGAAATGCTATTCTTCAGTTTGATGTTCTAAGTATGGCAATCAGAAGTGCATGATTGAAAGTGTACAAAGGAAAT
>NW_019420238.1:0-3193 GCF_000390285.2 Anoplophora glabripennis
TCCCTGAATTAGTGGAATTAGTAGAGTAATTAGTGGCATTACTTGGAAATAGTTGGAATTAGTGTACAAGATTCCGTGCCGCGGTTTGCCCCTCGGTGAACAATGTGATAAAAAAGTTAGGAAACGGATTAACGAATTAACTAAGATATCCAAAAAAGGCCAATTTATCTCGTAATTAAAGAAGGATGGATCACGGTACAAAGAGGAAACGGAAAAATACAAAATTAAAGAAAATTGATGATTTTACCAAGTACGGCGCACAACTTATAATATGTATCAAGAAAATAAAGTTCCTACTTTAAACATAAATTATATGGTAATATAGCTCGGAATATAGTATATCTAGACGAGACAGGGCTAAATTTTTCTGGACGTTTATGGCTTCCGTAGAATTTATGAGTTAAATGTTTTTATGCGGTTCCAATTGAGATCGTAACAACTGTACTTGATACCTACATTTAATTATGTAATTTGGAAAAAATAATCTCTGAAAACAAATAAACAGTAAGTATACCTGCGTCTAGGTTTCTCCACACTTCCAAATTCTACCATATTTCTATTCACTTTTAAAAAACCGTTCGATGAGGCTCGTGTCTTTCTGGATATAATTGATGATATCTTCTAGTAGTTTCTAAGAGTTTTTATTATTTTTTATGTACATTTCGTACATTTCCCTCCTCTCTGTAATCGATAACCATAATTTCAATTAAAATAAGTATTAAAATAACGTACAATTGTTTCTTGATTTTTGGTTTAAGTCAAGAACGACTAGATTTTAATATTTTTTTAAATAAATTATTGAATTTCTTTAATTTTATGGGTCTTCAAATAAAATAGTAGTATTACATATTGACGTTTTTGTAATTTTATCCTCTATCTCTTACTGTGAAGATTCAACATGGCGCCCATTAAAAAAAACAATTGAATGTAGCATAACTGAAATTAGTGGCCGTAGAAATTTTCTTTCGACGAAAATGGATTCTTCATATTTTCTTATCTCCCAGTACTAAATTTTGGCTCTTTCTATTGTGAAAAAAGGACGCTAGATGGCACTTTCTAAAATCGCTATTTTCAGTTTCACAATGTTTCAGGAATGGTAGCAGAAATCTTTGATCTGTTTGGTTTATTTTAATGACCCTGAAAAGGTGTAACTTTTCTTCTAATTTAAGCCACCCTGTATATCTTATGGTTTCCCAGATGCCAATGGTGAGCCATGAAAAACGGACCACCCTGTATAAAGGTTGATCCAAAAGTAATGCAGAATTTGAATTGTGCGCTATTTTCATTCCGAATAGTTAGCAGCATTGTGCAGATGCACAATCAGCAAAAATCGAGAAATAAGTCTACTGTTTAATTGTGTCTGTGACTGCATGCCGGCCTCAAAAAAGAAATTTGTTCGAAGTACGTGGAGCGCAAATGGCTCCATCTGTCGTGCTGACTCCCAACTGTGCCTTTCAAATGGCTGTAGTAGGAAGCGATATTGCCAGGTACTTTGTTGCACGACTGCCTCGCACAGAGGGTGAAACATAATGTTTTAATTGCCAGTGTTGCGAGAAACAACTACTCCGCGGGCTATATGCTCTGACCAGCATTGAATTATAATCGCAACACCTAGTGCAACAGCTAGGATCGTTCGTCAGTTTAACCCACCAGGCACAGACCGGTTTCGGATTTATTAGTCCTCATCAGTGTGTCATAGGTGAGACAACCGACGAACGATCCAGGCTCAAATGGCTCCGCGTATAACGGCTGTATCGTTCGTCGGTTGTCTCACCTATGATACACTGATGTGGACTAATAAGTCCGAAACCGGTCTGTGTCTGGTGGGTTAAACTGACGAACGATCCTAGCTGTTGCACAAGGTGTTGCGAGTATAATTCAATGCCGGTCGGAGCATATAGCCCATGGAGTAGTTGTTTCTCGGAACACTGGCAATTAAAACATCGTTCGAAGTGTCTCAGCAAACGGTTTTGTATTTGATATAATTGACTCGAAGTATAATGCAAATTATTAATAAAATAATAAAGTAATAACTTTAACTAGGGAAAAATTATACAATTACTGATGCTCTCAGTATAAGGGCATATTAAGTAATTTTTAATTTTACGGAAGTATCAATTTTTTTATGTTCTTTAAGTTTGTACTCATGCAAGACCTTTTGTTCAGTACTTAGTTCTATTCAATTAATATCAATGCATCATTACGGAGATTTTAGTGCATTGTAATATGGATTTTTCAGTTTGTATTCGTCTATTTTTGAAAGTTATAAGAAATATATTGAGAAGAATCAATAATTCAAAGGTTTAAATTTCAGTATTGGGATGAAAGGAAATTAAAGTCAAGGAATGACATTGGAAGTTAATGATATGAAATTTGATGACAATTGGATACATAATGACAATTTATAAGTAAACTACGAATTTTAGTGGAATATTAGTCTAAATTTATATAAGTGGGTATAAAATAAGGGCATTAGATAGCAAATTAGGAATTAAATAATATTGGAAAAGTTAAATTGAAAATGTAAAAGTTAAAGTGATCTGATTGGTTAAATGAAAAAGAAATTTTGTATTTTAAATTGAGAGTGCAGTGCTATGGTACTCAAGGAGACGGAAAAAAATTGTGGATGAATAATAATAAATAAGACAGAAAAAGCAGAGAGGAATTGTCAAGGAGAATACAAGAAGATTATATAAATACAAGCAAATTAAAGATATAAACGACGAAATGAAAATTGCAAAGCCGGTCTTGAAAACCCGAAGGAAAAGTTTATTGAGAAAAGAATTAGTATTTGAAGATAGTGAAAGGGGATTCAGATAACTAAAGCGTAAATATTAAAAAGGTTATATTAGTAAAATTTTCTGAATTATCCTAGCCAAGAATAAAGGAGACAAGGGGTGCGAGATACCAGGCGAGTCTAGAAGTCCCATCTAGCATATCTAGACAACCACAAGGAGAGAGTAAGTGGACGCCTAGAAGGGAGAGGACCGAAGAGACGCTACAGAGGGAAAGTGCCGACTTAAGAGGTCAAGGACAGTGGAAGAAAGAAGGATAGTTGATAGATATTAAGTGAGTGACAATAATTATTCTTAGAAGATAATAAGTACATGTTTATAGAATAGATATGAGGTAGAGCAGGTTAAATAGGGACTAAAAAAATTTAGTAATTTGTTTGTCATCTTTATGTCAATAG
>NW_019420238.1:6309-6754 GCF_000390285.2 Anoplophora glabripennis
AAAAAATTTTTTTCGCCAAGTTACATAACCTTGAAAATAGCAAAAATACGTGTTTTTTGCACTTTTAGGTTAGAATATCTCGGAAACCTAGGGTGATGGATCAATTCTGAGGCCAGATTCGGATTCAGCGCGCCAAATGCCTTCGGTAACGTAGTGTCTGATCTCTGGAATTTTTTCCTTGTTGGACTGTGTAATTTAAGTAGATAAAAATAATTATAATACTTTTTACTTCTTTTTCTAGGATAATTACAAGGAGAGTATGGTGTTGGATAATAACATTAAATAGAATGAAACAAGGTAATAATACACAAACAAAAATATAAAGAAGTTAATTATTGTAATAATTAACAAACACGTATATTTTTTGTTATTGACAAAGATACATATATTGTGATGCTCCAATTATGACAACTAGTTTTGTTATGTGTTTGTGTATTGGTGTGTA
>NW_019420239.1:0-4660 GCF_000390285.2 Anoplophora glabripennis
TCCAAAAAACCTATAAGTACCCTGGTCAGGTCCGGTGATTATTCTTAGATCAAATGTTGACCTGAGTAATTTTTTTTAAACGAATTAAAAAAAAATTTTTTATTTGGAAATTATTTTTTTTATTAAATACAGATAAAATTAAGAAAAAATAGTATTTTAAAATTATAATTTTTGAAAAAAACTATTGCAAAAATTGATAAATGTAATCTAATTTTTTAAAAACTTCTGGAGTACCTCAGGGTTCAACCCTTGTCCCCCTGCTGTTCATTTTATTTACTAGTCTTATTAGCGATGCAATTAACTGTTGTAGACTGTTTTATGTAGAAAACTGAAACATTTTTTTCAAGTACCTATATCTTCCTTGGATGATTGTAAATGTCTGCAGGTGAAACTTAGCCATATTCGTTCATGGTTGCTCCCAATTATATTATTGGCAATGATGTATTATCAGGACCTAATTGATGTAAAGATTTATGTGTGTAGTTTGATACAATACATGTTTTTGAACTTTTATTTTTCAAAATAAGTGAAATTTTTTAACTTAATGGTTTTATAATTGAAACTGGAAATGATTCAATAACACAGTGTTAATGAACTTATGTCAAATATTTTAGCCGCATGTCCGTTATGTCAAAATGAGGTAAATACACGGATTTCTTTGAGTAAACTGTAATTTTAAAATCTGATTTACCTCAACATTGCAAGTAGCCACCTTTTGAGAACCACTGATTTTCATAGAAGATGTTCAATGTGCCCAACATTTGCTTGCACACAAGCTTCAGCGCGACGTATCCAATTCGCTCGCACGCGTTGCAACATTGCCACGGTAATACGATGTCACAGTTGGTCGATATAGATTGATTCCGTAGAAGACACGTTTCACATATCCCCACAAAAAGAATCATAATATTCGCGATTGCTAAATAAATGCGCCATTTTCAAAAGAACATTACGGCTATTAAGTGTATCAAAGACTTCATCACACCAAATCCCATAACGTTCTATAGAAATATCGCATTCACCATTACTTCCTTTCATCAATCTTTTACGTTGCAATTTACAAAAGCCTCATCTTGCAGGTTATTGGAATGTTGCCATACCGATCTTAGTCCTGTTGGTCTTCGCATGTGTTGTCTTTATCATCGTTATCGTCACGTGCATCTACAAACGTAGGAGGAGAAGCAGCATGGACTTGTTCCATCCTGACTACAAAACTGTTAACAGCCTAGACAATAACAACACCATAAAGAACACCGATCCACTACTTTAAATATTGTGAATTGTGATATAACAATGCAAAAATGTCGTTCCAGCAGTGGATTTTATACTAGATTTCCTTAAACTGAAATTAGTTAAACATGTCGATAAAATCCACTGGGTACGCTGAACGATGTTAACTATTTATGTATAATTTACATTTAGGCTTCATCTTAGGTTAATTGTTTTGATTTTAATCATGATATGACTGTTATTATCAATTAAGAATATGTTAATTTATTTTTATAACTTGGGATGTTAAAAATATGAATGTATTTTTTTAAAAGTTATATACTGTTTGTTATTATTAATAGTTCTTCTTTAGTGAATTACTATTGTTTGTATATTTGTAAATTTCGCAAGTTTTTTTTTTAAATTCTCTAACATCTCTTTTCGGAATACTTATAATTTGTACTTATTTAGTTTGAACGGTTACTTGCCATTTCTAGGAATGCAGAGATCTACAGACTTGGAAACTTATTGGACTTCTTTATTCATTTTTTTTTTAATATTATAAGTTTCAGGAACAACTAAACACTGAAATGCCCAGAAATACCTTAAGTTGCTCCTAGTTCAATGTGAGGTGAGTAAAAAAATTCTGTTATGATTTTCCATCACATTTGTTTTATATCCAAAACCGTCTGACTACAAATACACACAACATCTGGAAACTTTTCTAATACAGAAAAATTCTTAGGCGTAAAACTTTATTTTTTGTACCTCTCATTTTAACAGAAATGGCAAGTGAAGAAGAATTCTCTGCAATAAAATGTCCGATATGTGCAATTACCAAATCTTTTTGAAAAGATCGAATTATATTTCTTAACATTCTCCTATTTAGCTTGTCTTCGGTATTCAGGGTTTGGTGGATGTCTCAAGGAAATAAAGCTCTACAATGGATGAGTCGGTTATCATCTCTTCAAAAAAAATTGATTTACATACTTCTAAATTGAGGACATTCACGCGGGCGTCTTACAAATGGTGTGGTCTCAAAAGTTACAAAATAACACAAAAAAAACATGACCATCGAATGACACAACTTTATTTTTAGTTTTAGATCTCAAAATTGAAAAAAAGCTAGGTATTACGTTATATTTGTTGTTTTTTTAGTTTGTAATCATAACTGAAACCTATAATTAAGGACTACCTTTATCCTTCGAGCATATACTCCTAGAGGCAGCCTTCAGTGCTGAGAAAGAGCGACTGGTGTGCGAGAGAGAAAGGAGAATAACAGGACATGCTATCTCTCTCGCTTCGCGAGCTGATTGGTCGGGGCTTAGGAGCAGGACAGTCATTGGTATGGAGGGGAGCACGCACCGACCAATCCAGCTCGCGGAGCGAGAGAGAGAGAATGTTTTTTTATTCTCCTTTCTCTCTCGCATACCAGTCGCGCTTTCTCAGCACTGAAGGCTGCCTCTAGGAGTATATGCTCGAAGCCTTTATTATATCGAGCTTTTAGACCCTTAAGGCTCATTTCCACCGATTTAGGGATTTCTTAACGCTAGGGAACGAACTTATGTCTCAGAACCGTTTTGATTTCTGCCAAACCTTTATTCTTAACTTGTGTCCAAATTTCTGGGAATCAGGACATCCGCAAGAAAACATTTCTAAAACTTGAGCTGTTGCAAGTGCCTTTCATTCACCACTTAAAAATTTAAATTTTTGGAAACCATTTCAGGATCTTGCTCGTTCCCCCGTTAAGCAAACCTTACCTATTCATTGCCTAACCAAAAGTTGGTGGAAATGGTTAGTAGTCCAATTAAATGGGCCTTTGATTCGCAGTTTTGGTCAACTTGCCCGAATTTTTGGTACCTATACTAATGTAAGGTATACAATAACAATAAGTGATCAATTTTTTTTTCAACCCTCGGTCAGAGGTGGACAAAACTATAATAAAGTGTTTTTTCAAGACAACTTAAAAGCGGTAAGAGCTAGAAAAAAGTTTCTTACAAAAGTTGTAGATCATAAATATCATATAAAAATGATCTATTGACTTTTTCTTCTAGAATTAGAATTAACGGAGTTAGGGAGGCTAGAAGTTAAAGGAAGATATGAGAAATTTAAAAGAATCGTACCTTTTCAGAGAAATCGAAAAATTTTTAATTTTTAATAAAAAAGTCATAACAATTTTAATTTTTTAATTGTCATTTATTGATTTAACAACACTAAAACTATTTTTTTCTATACAAATTTGATTCATTATTTAAAATAATGAAAAGTTGTTTTCGAAATTTCTGAAGGGAATTTTTTTTTTATATTTTTCTATTTGTGATTTTTTAATTTTTCTCATAGTTAGGGAGGCTAGAAGGTAAGGGATGATAAGAGAAATTTTAAAAAATCTTACCTTTTCAGGGAAATCAAAAATTTTTAATTTTTAATATTTTTGTTTGTAATTTTTTTTAATTTCTCATAGTTAGGAAGGCTAGAAGTTAAAGGATTATATGAGAAATTTAAAAAAATCACCTTTTCGGAGAAATCAAAAAATTTTTTATTTTTAATATTTTTCTGTTTGTAATTTTTTTTTCTCATAGTTAGGAAGGCTAGAAGTTAAGGGATAATATGAGAAATTTAAAAAATCATACCTTTTCAGGGAAATCAAAAATTTTTTAATTTTTAATATTTTTCTATTTGTGATTTTCTTAAATTTTTTATAGTTAGGAGGGCTACAAATTAAGGGATGATACGAAAAAATTTAAAAAATCATACCTTTTCAGAGAAATAATTTTTTTTTAATTTTTAATAAAAACGTTATAACAATTTTTTTCTATACCATTTGACTCGTTATTTAAAATAATCAAAAGTTGCTTTTGAAATTTCCGAAGGAAAAAAATGTATTTTATTTTTCTGCTTGTGATTTTTTTAAAATTTCTCATAATTAGGGAGGCTAGAAGTTAAGAGATGATATGAGAAATTTTAATAAATCATACCTTTTCAGGGAAATCAAAAATTTTTTAATTTTTAATATTTTTGTCTGTGATTTTTTAAAATTTCTCATAGTTAGGAAGGCTAGAAGTTAAGGGATGATATGAGAAATTTTAATAAATCACCTTTTTCGAGAAATCAAAACTTTTTTTATTTTTAATATTTTTCTGTTTGTGATTTTTTTAAAATTTCTCATAGTTAAGGGATGATATGAGAAATTTTAAAAAATCATACCTTTTCAGATAAATCAAAATTTTGTTTAGTTTTTAATATTTTTCTGTGATTTTTTAAAATTTTTTATAGTTAGGAAGGCTAGAAATTAAGGGATGATACGAAAAATTTAAAAAAATCATACCTTTTAAGAGAAATCAAGAATTTTTAAATTTTTAATAAAAACGTTATAACTATTTTTTTCTATACCATTTGATTCGTTATTTAAAATAATCAAAAGTTGCTTTTGAAATTTCCGAAGGAAAA
This sequence comes from Anoplophora glabripennis, assembly GCF_000390285.2. Taxonomy (NCBI): domain Eukaryota; kingdom Metazoa; phylum Arthropoda; class Insecta; order Coleoptera; family Cerambycidae; genus Anoplophora; species Anoplophora glabripennis. Next base: position 4,657 of record NW_019420239.1, read on the forward strand.
AAAT
>NW_019420239.1:5069-6722 GCF_000390285.2 Anoplophora glabripennis
CAACCCTGAAAAAATCATTTTGTTTGTAATTTTTTTTAATTTCTCATAGTTAGGAAGGCTAGAAGTTAAAGGATTATATGAGAAATTTAAAAAAATCACCTTTTCGGAGAAATCAAAAAATTTTTTATTTTTAATATTTTTCTGTTTGTAATTTTTTTTTCTCATAGTTAGGAAGGCTAGAAGTTAAGGGATAATATGAGAAATTTAAAAAATCATACCTTTTCAGGGAAATCAAAAATTTTTTAATTTTTAATATTTTTCTATTTGTGATTTTCTTAAATTTTTTATAGTTAGGAGGGCTACAAATTAAGGGATGATACGAAAAAATTTAAAAAATCATACCTTTTCAGAGAAATAATTTTTTTTTAATTTTTAATAAAAACGTTATAACAATTTTTTTCTATACCATTTGACTCGTTATTTAAAATAATCAAAAGTTGCTTTTGAAATTTCCGAAGGAAAAAAATGTATTTTATTTTTCTGCTTGTGATTTTTTTAAAATTTCTCATAATTAGGGAGGCTAGAAGTTAAGAGATGATATGAGAAATTTTAATAAATCATACCTTTTCAGGGAAATCAAAAATTTTTTAATTTTTAATATTTTTGTCTGTGATTTTTTAAAATTTCTCATAGTTAGGAAGGCTAGAAGTTAAGGGATGATATGAGAAATTTTAATAAATCACCTTTTTCGAGAAATCAAAAATTTTTTTTATTTTTAATATTTTTCTGATTTTTTTTAAATTTCTCATAGTTAAGGAATTATATCAGAAATTTTAAAAAATCATACCTTTGCAGAAAAATCAAAATTTTTTTAATTTTTAATATTTTTCTATCTGTGATTTTTTTAAATTTTTTATAGTTAGGAGGGCTAGAAATTGAGGGATGATACGAAAAATTTAAAAAATTCATACCTTTTCAGAGAAATCAAAAATTTTTAAATTTTTAATAAAAACGTTATAACATTTTTTTTCTATACCATTTGATTTGATTTAAAATAATCAAAAGTTGCTTTTGAAATTTCCGAAGGAAAAAAATTTATTTTATTTTTCTGCTTGTGATTTTTTAAAATTTCTCATAATTAGGGAGGCTAGAAGTTAAGGGATGATATGAGAAATTTTAAAAAATCATACCTTTTCAGGGANATTTAAAATAATCAAAAGTTGCTTTTGAAATTTCCGAAGGAAAAAAATTTATTTTATTTTTCTGCTTGTGATTTTTTAAAATTTCTCATAATTAGGGAGGCTAGAAGTTAAGGGATGATATGAGAAATTTTAAAAAATCATACCTTTTCAGGGAATTCAAAAATTTTTTAATTTTTAATATTTTTGTTTGTGATTTTTTAAAATTTCTCATAGTTAGGAAGGTTAGAAGTTAAGGGACGATATGAGAAATTTTAATAAATCACCTTTTTCGAGAAATCAAAACTTTTTTTATTTTTAATATTTTTCTGTTTGTGATTTTTTTAAAATTTCTCATAGTTAAGGGATGATATGAGAAATTTTAAAAAATCATACCTTTTCAGATAAATCAAAATTTTGTTTAGTTTTTAATATTTTTCTGTGATTTTTTAAAATTTTTTATAGTTAGGAAGGCTAGAAATTAAGGGATGATACGAAAAATTTAAAAAAATCATACCTTTTAAGAGAAATCAAA
>NW_019420240.1:0-6722 GCF_000390285.2 Anoplophora glabripennis
GTTTCCTCTCAAAATTGTAGATACTGGGCTAAAGATAATCCAAATTTTCGATTGATAACTAATAGTAAAAAATTAAAAAAAAGTAAATGTCTGGCGTGGCATAATATATCACAAAGTCCTTACTTTTTGGACGAAAATCTTAATAAAAATTCGTATTTGGAAATTCTTAATAATTTTGTTTTGGCAGAACTAGATAGCGAAAATTTTGCGTTCATAAGGAAACTAATATTTCAACAAGACGGATGCTCTGCACATTCCACACTTCTAGTGGGAAACTGGTTTGACATTCACTTCCCGAACAAGTGAATGGACACAATGGACCAATACTTTGGCCTACACGGGCACCTGACTTGTTCCCATTAGAATATCTGTTATGGGGATACCTAAAGCAAAAAGGGTAGTCAAACGATTTTGACCACAACATTGATTTATTTAAGCAAGAAATTCAGGAAGCTGTTGCCACCATAAACGAAAAAATATTCTCGTCTGTGTACAAGGAAAAAAAGATTAGAAAAATGTGTATTATTTGGAGGTTTACAAGTTGAATAGGACTTTCTTCGTTGTTGTTGTTAATTCCAGTTCTAATTTGTCATTTCTATTTTTTAATTAGAGAAGCTAGCTTGCAGTTGTTAAAAGTAGAACAATTTCCGAGCTAGTTGCGTTGTCGGTTTAGGTTTCTTGACGTTTCAAGAGACATATCGCTCTTTTCAAAAATTCTAAAACTTTCAGAGTTACTTCTGAGGCAGAGGGTGATATGTCTCTCGAAACGCCAAGAAACCCAAACCGACGACGTGGCAACCAACCCGGAAGTTGTTGTACCAAGCTATATTTATATTATATTAAATTTAAAATAAAAGTTTACTTATTTTTTACAATGATGTATGTCTGCTTTAAGTGAGATAGTTAAAAATCGCCTCTTTTTATTTGCAAAATGTGTTTATTGATCTTTTCTGACTAAATCCCGTATTTAAGCATTTCTTGAGTTCTCGAACAACTTTGTTAAGCATAATTTTTAATGAAAACAAAAATTAATGGCACTTTGCTTAGAGAAAATTTCATATTTTGATTTTTTTGTGTGCCCTGTACGATTTATTACATATTTGATTAGTGTTCATAGTTTATCAAGATATACAAAACTTTTTATTAAGAATAACTTTTTCTCGCAAAATCAACAATAAAAAAAGTTTAAAAAAGTGCGGTACCCCTTCCGGCGACACACTGTATAGTAAAAAATAATGGGCTAGGCCAGTTTCCTTCAACTGCAAAGAAAATATAATCTAAATCTGTAACTTTGTTTTTATTTTAACTGGTAATTTTATTCTACGTGTAGCGATAAATTAAGAAAATCTTTAAATAATTTTTCGATTCGAAAACATACTTTCAAAAGCAAATTATACATTCAAAATATCAAGGAAAACGTATTATTTGAAAACTAGCAACATAATTAATATTTATTTTATGTCTAATATACCTAACGATATTGACTACGTGGCTATATTAATTTATAAACCAGTAGCTACTAGTATCTGGAATTTTTAATTTCTAATTTATCTGTAAATTTCAAGGTGCTACTAGATGTAGATATAAACCTTGTTTATGTCTGTCAATTTAGTGGATGCATCTGGCAACACTGAAGTTAAAAGTTACTAAAACAATTAGATCAAGAATNGGCAACCAACCCGGAAATTGTTGTACCAAGCTATATTTATATTATTATTTAAAATAAAAGTTTACTTATTTTTTACAATGATGTCTGTTTGCTTTAAGTAAGATAGTTAAAAATCGTCTCTTTTTATTTGCAAAATGTGATTATTGATCTTTTCTGACTAAATCCCGTATTTAAGCATTTCTTGAGTTCTCGAACAACTTTGTTAAGCATAGTTTTTAATGAAAACAAAAATTAATGGCACTTTGCCTAGAGAAAATTTCATATTTTGATTTTTTTGTACGCCCTGTACGTTTCATTACATATTTGATTAGTGTTTATAGTTTATCAAGATATATAAAACTTTTTATTAAGAATAACTTTTTCTCGAAAAATCAACAATAAAAAAGTGCGGTACCCCTTCCGGCGACACACTGTATAGTAAAAGATAATGGGCTAGGCCAGTTTCCTTCAACTGCAAAAAAAATATAATCTAAATCTGTAACTTTGTTTTTATTTTAACTGGTAATTTCATTCTATGTGTAGCGATAAATTAAGAAAATCTTTAAATGATTTTTCGATTCGAAAACATACTTTCAAAAGTAAATTATACATCTAAAATATCAATATCAAACCGTATTATTTGAAAACTAGCAACATAATTAATATTTATTTTATGTCTAATATACCTAACGATATTGACTATGTGGCTATATTAATTTATAAACCAGTAGCTACTAGTATCTGGAATTTCTAATTTCTAATTTTATCTGTATATTTCAAGCTGCTACTAGATGTAGATATTAACCTTGTTTATGTCTGTCAATTTAGAGTCAGTGTCAGAGTCTGTCAGTGTTGCCAGATGCATCTAATCTGGCAACACTGAAGGTATCATTCATGAAAATGTGAAAGCAATGATTCTGACGCTTGCATAGTTACGCCGTTACACCCCTGCAAAAGATTAAAATATTCTAAAAATTGCTATATTTAGCGCTATTTTATTTTTTTATAACTTAAATGAGGTCAAAATAAAACTACAGGTCCAATATTTTTCAACCTATTTTCATTTTGTGGTGTAGTTAAAGAGCTGGAACTACCATAGTAACTCCAGATTAGTAGCTTGCTCCCGACCAGTACCTCACAATGTGTAGATTATAGCCTTCGTAAATGATTACAAGCCGAGTGAACAGTAATTTTGTTATTAATCAGAAATTGTATTTCCTTCACGCTGGTAATTAATTTCAGGAAAATTAAAAGTTACTAAAACAATTAAGATCAATAATACATACACAATATCAGAGGTTGGTATCTGGTGTAATTTTTCGGGCGATTTTATTCAACAAATAATCGATGCATTATCTCGGACGTGGACACTAAAGTTTGTCATTGTTTATTGTAAACGAATCATGAATGTTGACGCTAAGATTTAGGGATTTTTAGTTAGCCGTGCAATGTTGGTTGCCTAAGCTCAGTGGTCACATGGCTTGTAATCATTTATAAAGGCTCTGTATTTTACTCACACTTATTCATTCACCCAAAATGTTCGTATTTAATTTGATTCAATTAGAAAAGAATCATTAAATAACATAATTTTCAGATTAATAAAAATTATGAATAATATTCATTCACAATAATGATGTATATTTTTATATTTAAATTTACATTAAACAGTTTACAAAGAACTATCGCAAGTTTTTAAGGTTAGAATAAAATAATGTGACTTCTCCATCCAAGGTTAGCTTGTCTAAACGTTAGAGGGCGTCAAATTTGGCAAAAAAATATTTGTTCTGTTCTAAATAACTAAGTAAATATGCTTATATTTTATTTTCATGTAACTTTACAACTTCAGTTCTTATTTTATCATAAAGAAGATGGCTTTTCTTAATACTTTTCACATTTGTATTTTTTTTAATTTCTGTCGGCTTCGTGTACCTAATTAATTATTTTAACGGACACGTATTAACACATTTCCGATACAAATCTGATTTGATTGATTGTCCCTACAACTTTGAACTATTTTTTTGCAACAGCGATAAAGCAATTTTACATAAGACACCTAGATATGGAAGTCCAAAAAAAATTGTTAAAAATAATAAATAAAAAAGTTGTTTTTTAATTATAAATAAAGAAAAATACATCAATATAATATTTTTTTATTATAGGTACTTTTGCGGTTCCAGAAAATCCCTTTCTTATTGTCATCAAATTAAAATTTAATTAGGTATATTACAAATTTTTATTTTTTAATATTGAAAATAAAAAAAATTCAAAGAAAATAGATTTTTCTGGAAAATATTAAAAAGCGCATAATTAATTCGTAATCTATATCCTCGAAAACAGTTAAAATTATACTTTTAATTCTCATAAATATTCAAACTGCCAAACCATATAAGATTTTCCAAGAATTTTCTGCAATTCACGTTTGTTATTTAAAAATGAATTGACCATTATTTTAGCTCCAAAACATTAATTTTCACATAATCCGTACTTCATTTAGAAAATTTAGGGGAAAATTATCGAGAAATCGAAATTTTTCATAAGAGCAATTTTGTAGAAAAATATTGAATAACTTTTATTTGAAACTTTTTTTTTAAATGCATCTTCATTGAGATATTAGCAGTTTTTCATAAAAAAAAAGCAAAAAATCATGTACCGGGTTGGACTCGATTATTTCGAAAAAAGTTTCAGACAAAAATTGTGGGGCACCGAGGCGGCCTTGAAAGGTCCATATTACGACTTGCTGTTTTTAGACTGGAAACTATATTTTTTTTAATGGAAACAGCCATTTTTCACCACGGGTTTCGATTGAAATATGAAAAAATACTTTCTGTTCTTAACCCATATTTTGGCCATAAAAAACAAAAAAAAACAAGCATCTTGAGACAACGGAGTACCTTGTTGGGATAACTTTTTTTTAAATGTTTCATACAAAAGCTGTAGGGTGAAAATGAGGCTATCTTGACATCACCTTGAAAATGATCGTGATGTTGACTTCAAGGTCGTTTGAAAATCAAAATCAAAATTTTAAATGGTTCTTTTTTTTGACCTCGGAAATTACAAGAGCGGGAAGTTTTACAATAAGATATGGACTTAACCTCAAAAACAAGAACAGATAAGTCAGTCATTTTAAGGTCGAAAAATAGTATAATTATTATTAACTACTTTTAGCACCGAGGAATAAAGTCGTGGAGGTAGTAATTTTTTATTCCTTTTGGGGTATTTGTTTTCGGTGATTCCCTCGCCTCCCACAATTTGGTATGGTCGTCTTACCTGTTTGAAATAAACTTATTTCAATAAGTGCTCAAATTGGCGACCATCAACTTCAAGGCACTTATTGAAAAGATTGTACACAACTGCGGAGCACATCAGGTGTTAGAAATTTTTGATTCCCTTTGGGATGCTTGTTTTAGGTGAGTCCCCTCGCCCTTCACCATCGGGGTGTTTGTTTTCGGTCTACTACTACGTCTGCCAAGAACCTCAAATTCGTGTTCAGCACCCAAAAATAGATAGAAAATCAGACATCTAGATTAAAATCGGGATAGAGTCGGTATTCTTCATAGTTACCAAAGGTAAAAGTAAAGAGTTGAGATAACTGCATTATATTCAATATTGAAGAGACTTGTCCCTGTAGGATTACAAAAAATCTAAAATATGAAATTTGATTTCAGTGCATCAAAATCTATAAGAAATGATAGTCTCATCTTACAACCAAAATTTTTTTTAAGGCGGTCTGTGTTATTAACATTGTTAACATTGTTTACATGAAATTTTGATTCTTTTCTTTTTGTAGGAAACTTTTTTTTATTAAAGACTGTCAACATAATAAAATATGAATTATTTTTGGTATGCCAAATATATTTGGATGAGGGAGCCAGCTCAAAAATTTTTATGGAAAAATATTTTTTATGTTAATAGCTTATTGAATTTGAGGATTTCCAATAAACGAAATTTTATCTGTTATACTACTAATTCATAAAGTATGAATTATTGTTGCTATACACTGTATAGCAATAATATAAGAAGTGCATCTTATTTGTGGAAAGGCGAAATGGGCGGTGATTATTAGACGCCTTCATTATAGCCATCTTTCTCTATCGCACGGATTTCTATGACTTTCTTTATCGCTCTCACGTAACGGCCGATGAACCATGGGAACTTTCCGACCCTGTATATATCTTTGACTGAAATTTTTTGTTTCTCTTTGACAGTAGACATTTCCATTTTATTTCATTAAATTGTATCGTTCTTTGGTCAACTAATTTAAGTAAGACACCTAACACCAGAACACTAACAAACAATATGTATTCTGCATATACAATTATTATAATTCAGAATTAAAACGTCCTTGATGGTAAAGGTATTCTAGTGATCAGTTTCTCTATAATCTATGAATGTGTATGAATGTTCCTACTAACTTATTAATTTAATCACGTCCGCAAAAACCTTTTGTCGGTGGCGATGTTTGCCATTTATTGCTTCCTTATATGAACGATATTTTTCCAATGTTCAGCGCTGGGATTTTAGGATTATTCAGCTTCGGGATTTTGAGGTTTCAGATTGAGGCCTCGTCGTGTTTTCAGGTTATAGGGTTTCGAGGTTTTAGGTTCAAAGAGTTTACTATTCAAAAATGAAGGTTTGTGCCCTATGTGTAAGTTTATTCGCAGCTTATTTTGGGTTATTGGGTTTTGGGCTCATCCAATTTTGAGGTTTTTACGGTTGCGAGTTATCATTTTACAGCTTATCGAGCTCGTGCGGGATCATAAGGATGTGGAGTTATAAGGTTTTAACAGGTTGTAGGGTTGATTTTGTTGAATTCTACCATTTTTCAGCTATTTTTTGAGGTTAGAAAAAACTCTGATGTGATGGGACCAAATGAGTTGCAGATTCGGTTTCAGCTAACCAAAAAACATATAATATGATAGGTTTGGCCGAGGAGACCTTTCGTCGATTTTTTTTGTGGTCCTGTGATTATTAAAGCAAGTTTATTTTGCAGTTGACTAACTAGAAGATTAGAATGTGTTGGCATCGGTACATTTTAATTAGAACAAATCACATTCTCAGCTTATGGTTAGTTAAC
>NW_019420241.1:0-6726 GCF_000390285.2 Anoplophora glabripennis
GCATAGAAAAATTTTCATTTCTAGTGACATTTGAAAGCCAAAAAGCCAAAAATCTCCGTGGATATACGATTCACCCAAATATGGACTGTTTGAAGCAAATATCGTCTGGACTAATTTTATGGATTGGTGCAAAGAAAAAAACATTAAGTTGTATTCAGTAGATGTATTGATGGTGTATTTCCCAAACTTAGCAAATAAAATGTTGGCGTCAACACTTTGGTCACAATATTCAATGTTGGGGTCAACGTTGGATATAAAGAAGAGGATTGATATAAGCAAGTTACGTGCTTTTTTCAACAGACAAAATGAGAGACATGTAACGAAAAAATTGCGAGTATTTACTAAGGAGTAAGTTGATTGCTTTTTGAATAGTGCACCTGACAATTTGTATTTAATGATGAAGGTAAACGTTTTAAAACCAAAATAACAAAATTTTTAAAAAGTCGTTCTAATATCGGGGGTTGCAGGCGCATGTATTTTAACAATTGATAATGTTGAAGATGTGAAATCCGCCTTAATTATAAAAATTCCCAATACCAAAACCAAGAGACCACGTCCTTTTACTGTGCTGGGAGACAATTATTTTAGTTTTCATCGAAAATATGTTGCTTTACGCCCACCCGGATTGGTAGAACGTCGATTTAGATATGTTAGTGGAAAGTGTCATCGAATGGTGGTCAGTATTCATAAAATCAGTGCCATCTCGCAAGAAGTAGCAAAATTTTTGAAGCTGGACAACTGGAAAGAGTATAATGGACACGCATTAGGGTGAACGTCTGCTACCCTTTTAATTGACGGCGGTGGTGACCTCATTTTTCTTAAAATACACGGGGGATGGAGATCGAGAACTGTGGCGGAAGGCTACATTGAAGACTCACTTTTGAATAAAGAAAATATTGCGAAAAGAATACAGAAAGTTGATAGTGGCAATGATAAACTATAAGCACCGTTGTAATTTCTGATTTCACAACACCTGAAAAAATTATATAACTATTAATGAAAAAGTGGTAGACTGCTTTGAGAACTGCTCCAAGAATGAGGGTAGTGGCAGTTTCAGTGGTTTATTTGATGTGTATTTAATATCAATATGGATAAACAAAAATTATTGTAAATGTTAAAATAAACTTTTATAAATTAAAACTTGATTAACACATTTAATTTAAGGATTAAAAGTGAATAAATTTTTTGCTAAGACACCATTTTTTTCTCAGTAAGGAAAATGTTAACCTTAGAGACTTCTGATAGTCAAAAAATGTCATAGTTTTGTGATGTTTTGGAGAAAGAATGTTTGCGCGTTAGAATTATCTTTCTAGCCGTAACTCAAATAGACAATAAATTCTATGACTCTGATAGACGTACCATGAAAACCATAACCTTGTATTTTATACTACCAAATATATAAATGTAGGTTGATAAACAACATATAAAAAAAAATATAATATTTTCCCTTAGAGGGTTGGAAATCACCTACAGACCAGTGTCCTACTCCTTACCCTTACCCCGTACCACTTTTAGTCACACATTTTTCTGTTTAATTATTTTCGCATGAATTTTGTTACCACGGGTTTTTTGGTCGCTGATTACGAATCTGAAGTCCGAATCCGAAAATTCCTGAATAAAAATTGGCGGATGTAAAAATCGGAAAAGCATTCAAGATTTTGGTTGAAACTTGAATTGAAAATGGCGGACCTAGTATGGCGGATCAGAAAGTACCATAAAAATTGTCATTACCACCCAAAGAAATGCGATATGAATGTTTAAAAAATTGAGTCATTTGAGTAAAAATAGGCAAATGTCTAAAAATAAAAAACAAAGAATATAAATTCGATTTGCAGTGTGCTGACTCTTTCAAATACTCTTATCAGTCCCAGCAGGGAGTGTTAACACCGCACTCATGTCCCTGAGATGGAACTTTTTTTTTGTGGGGCTGTTTTATTCAAATAAATGTATTGTAAAAAGTTACTACATTTTCCACATTTTATTTAACTTAGGATTGTATATGTATAGGTATGGAAGAAATTGATTGGCTTCATTTTATAAGATATTTTAGAAAACAATTTTTTAAATTAATTTGAATTTGTTTAAGACTTAAACAAGTCTAGTTTATAAAGAAAAAAAGCATATTATGCAATCAATAATTATTTATTCTTTAATGAGTATCTTAAGAGTCACTAAATGTGAGTTACACACACAATATTTTCTACGACTTCACACTGAAATTTAAATTTATAACAAAGGTAGTATTATAGTCCAGTATTATAGACATGGAACAGCCTGTTTCGGGAAAAAAATACTATTAGAAGTTTTTCTGCGGAATATTGTTCGGAAATGTGTTATAAATAAAATATCAAAAAAATTAACTCGAGACTAGTCGGGAAACTTTATTTAAACAATGGTCAAAGTTATGGAAAAGTTGTTTTTTAACTCGCGTAAAAAAACAATTATTCATAGCGAAAAAAGGTTTATACAAAAAAGGTAGGTATTAAATAAACCTTTAAAATGAGACAAGTCCGATTAAATTCGGATAATTTGTTTATGCGCAATTGCTCAAAAATTGCCGAAAATGGCCGTTTTTTTCAATTGCCAATAATTAGTGCAATTTGCATCGTAGACACTTGTAATTCAGGATTTTTACACCCTTAATAATTGATAAAAATTTAAGCCCGAAAGCTTCATTGGTTTGGCGTTGGCGGAATTTGTTATTTAAGAAGATGCTATTTTCAATTCATTTTTCCCAAGCTCACAGGCATTGTAGACTTTCGATCATTAGTTGTTTTTGTACCTAAATAGTTGTATTGACATATGCATTTACTGAGAATTTAGTTTTTCAAATTTAATTTGTTTAAAAATGACTGAAAAAATGTAAATATTTATTAAATTGTTAAGATAGGTAATTATTATAAAATAAAATAGTAGCCTCTATACTTTAATTTTCTTCGAATTTAAAAAAAAAATCGTTGTTGTAAGTTGATTAGAAGCTGAGATAATTGTTTTTTTTTAGTTAATCGCAGTGACCTTAATTATTAATATTAAGAGCCGAAATTTGGAGAGAGTGTACATTAAGAGCTATATTTTCATGTCCTACATTAACATTAAGGTGAATTCAACTATTTAATTTCGAAAAAGAAGATAGCGGCGATGCGTTCTATTACTTGGTCTAGCGAACGAGTGGGGAGAGCGAGGCGGAGAATGCACGCTTAACAAATTCATCATTTTTAAACAAATTAAATTTGAAAAATTAAATTTTCAGTAAATGCATATGTCAATACAACTATTTAGGTACAAAAACAATTAATGATTGAAACCCTACAACGCTTGTGAGCTTGGGAAAAATGAATTGAAAATAGCATCTTCTTAGATAATAAATTCCGCCAACGCCAAGCTAATGAAGCATTTGGGCTGAAATTTTTACCACTTATTAAGAGTGCACTAAACCTCAAATATCCTGAATTACAAGTGTCTGCGATGAAAATTGGATAAATTATTAGCAATTGAAAAAAACGGACAGTTTCGAGCATTTTTGAGCTCTTGCGCATAAACAAATTATCGGAATTTAATCGGACTTGTCTTATTTTACAGATTTATTTAATACCTACCTTCTTTGTATAAACCTTTTTTCTCTGTGAATAACAGTTTTTTTACGCGAGTCAAAAAAACACTCTTTCATAATTTTGACCATTGTTTTAACAAAGTTTCCCAACTAGTCTCGAGTTGATTTTTTGATATTTTGTTTGTGACACGTTTCAGAACAATATTCCACAGAGAAACTTCTAATAGTATTTTTTTTCCGAAAAGAAGCTATAATGACTGGCCTATTATGAAAACTTTATCATAAACCAAACAGAAAAAAAAGTCAGGAAATCAGGGCTTAACAGAAAAAGTAAGTCTTCCACTTAATCCTTGTGATTTGTAAGTTTAGTGAAAAGATAAACGAATTTAAACTTCATTATAACGAAACTGTCAAAAATAGTATTAAAAGTAACATAATCTCTGATTATTGAAAACGAAGACAGATTGATTTGATTATACTTTAGAGTAATAACGAAAAAGTTGAGCGTATTAAAGCAGTGGTACGATTTACGCCGCTAGAAAATTGTATCCATTTTTGTCAATTTAAATATAATTTACGATTTAAAAAAACAACACCCCGCCAAAGATATATTTGCGAGTAACCAACCGAACCGATTTTAATCCGGCTCTGGCAACGCTTGCAGCTCTTAAAATACCGGAATTTCAGGTAATCGCTATGGCATTGGGGCACACATTTATTGCAGCCATATATCGTTATTCAATAGATTAAAATTTTTACCTTTAATTCTTTTCAGTTCCAACATGACATAAATTTCAAATGTCGTGCTGTGATTATTTTAACACATGAGCGTTCTAGTGTTGAGAAATTAATAGTGTATATGAAATAATTTACACTCTTTCGTATTGTCATGGAATTAAAGTTTTTACATTCTAGTCAATTATTATTGATATATTCAATGCATAATTAATTAATGAATGGACTGACAAGTAATTATAATTAAATTAATACAGAATATCAAGTGTTGTTGTCATTTTCATATTGAATAATTGTAGTTTCTGGTTGTACAAGTTTGCTTAATTAAAATATTGGACGACTTGATAACTTGATCTTATCTATGTTTTTATAATGATTTCCAAAAGGTATACAGAATGATAGTAAAGTCTTCATTTTAATTACATAGGTCAACAAGGGTCGAGAAGCAGACACACTAATATGCATTCCCGAAGGACTTTAGTGCGCTGAATCCGAATCTGGCAGCAGAATTGTACTATCACGTCAGGTTTTTGAGATATCCTAACCTAAAGGTGTAAAAATACTGTTTTTCGTCATATTTGAGGTTATGCAGTAATGCTATCTTTTTTTAAAAAAAAACATATAATTTTAAAGTACAAGGCTCTTTCGAATGCCGTTGAGTTTGCTCAAATATCTTTTTTTTTTCGTTGAGATATCACATGTTGAAATTTCTTCAGTTTTTTAATACGCGAAAATCTACTAAGGATCCCTTAGACGTCAAACAGTTGGTTGCAGTTTAGAAACTTCATACTCAGAAACCTTCAATACATAGGAACTCACAAACTCCAAATCCACAAACCCACAAACCCCAAACCCACAATCTCTAAACCTACAAACCCCAATCCCACAAAAATGGAACCTACAAACTCCAAGCTTACAAAACCCCAAGCCCGCCAACTCCAAACCCACAAACCGTATGGGTATGAAGTTTCTGAATTGCAATCGACTGCTTGATGTCTAAGGGATCCTTAGTACATTTTGGCATGTTAAGAAACTGAGAAACATTAAAACTTCAACATGTGATATCTCAACGGAGAAAAAAAGATATTTGAGCAAACTCAATGGCATTCGAATTTAGATTCAATGTATTAGTTTTTTGAAAAAGAATAGATGGCATTACTACATAACCTCAAATATAACGAAAAACACTGTTTTTGCACTTTTAGGTTAGGATATCTCAAAAAACTGACGTTATAGAGCAATTCTGCTGCCAGATTCGGATTCAGCGCACCCAAATCATTCGGAAATAAATATTCAAGTTTCTGCTTCTAAAAAAAAGTTAAATTTTGCTGGTCTGTGATTATTATTAATAGTATATTACATAACTAATGTAGTAAAAATCCATTTATAACAAGTATTATATACAATACTGTATCTGCAANTTTCGTTGAGATATCACATGTTGAAATTTCTTCAGTTTTTTAATACGCGAAAATCTACTAAGGATCCCTTAGACGTCAAACAGTTGGTTGCAGTTCAGAAACTTCATACTCAGAAACCTTCAATACATAGGAACTCACAAACTCCAAATCCACAAACCCACAACCCCAAACCCACAATCTCTAAACCTACAAACCCCAATCCCACAAAAATCGAACCTACAAACTCCAAGCTTACAAAACCCCAAGCCCACCAACTCCAAACCCACAAACCGTATGGGTATGAAGTTTCTGAATTGCAATCGACTGCTTGATGTCTAGGGGATCCTTAGTAGATTTTGGCATGTTAAGAAACTGAGAAACATTAAAACTTCAACATATGAAAAAAAAGATATTTGAGCAAACTCAACGGCATTCGAATTAAGATTCAATGTATTAGTTTTTTGAAAAAGAATAGATGGCATTACTACATAACCTCAAATATGACGAAAAACACTGTTTTTGCACTTTTAGGTTAAGATATCTCAAAAACCAGACGTTATAGAGCAATTCTGCTGCCAGATTCGGATTCAGTGCACCCAAATCATTTGGAAATAAATATTCAAGTTTCTGCTTCTAAAAAAAAGTTAAATTTTGTTGGTCTGTGATTATTAGGTATTAATAGTATATTACATAACTAATGTAGTAAAAATCCATTTATTACAAGTATTTATTATACATATTTATATACTGTATCTGCAACCGTGCATTTTTTAAATATATTTGATTTTTAATGTCGCCATATTGTTTGCATCTATTACTGGATCTTGTGTTTAATTTTGATAAAAACATCGATTCGAGCGATTCTGAAGATCAGAAATACCGAAAGAAACAACATAATTTATTGGCGGAAAAGTCTAGGGTAAGGTACGAAAACCCCTTAAAATAAAAATTCCAATTCGGAACAAACCTCGCAACAAGCTTTTAAATCGCATAAGAACATTAACATACTGATTATACAGAGTGTTCCACCTAAGAGATATT
>NW_019420242.1:0-3606 GCF_000390285.2 Anoplophora glabripennis
TTCAAGCTTTCGTTTTTCAGATTCAGGGTGTTTTAAAATAAATCGTTATATCTCTAAATATTTTCTAGGAAAATTGCAGATATTGCACTGAAAATGAGCAGATAGTTTTAAATAAAATCATTTGCCGTAAATGTTATTTTATTCTATTCAAATGTATATACTTTCGTCAAACTACAGGGTGTGGCGTCTTTAGTGCAGAAAAAATAACATGCAGATTCCTAGGAATATATGCAATAAAAAAGCCTTATATAAGAAATTCATATATCCACGTTTTGTCAAGAAAATTGAACTTCAATTTTGTAGCGAAGAAATAAATCTTAGTACGGACCTAGTCAAAAAATGTCATGCCACTCGATTAACATCAGCGCATACTTGCCGAACCGAATTTAACAGATAGTCCATCCTTTGCGCAAATCAGTTGCCAAATTAAAATGTATGAAATACACAGAAAAGAGATAAAATGTTTTATTGCAATAATAAATAATTTTGGCCAGTTTAATACAATCCTCTCGTTTTAATTAAAAGGAAAAATAAACATAAATTTCAATTAGTTATTTCACTGTAAATGATAATGTGCAATCCCAGACAAGAGGTTTGTAGAAACAAAGTACATGGTGTTACAGAAACGATTACTATTATTTTAGCAAGTGATATGTTGAATCACGACAAACAAAAAAGATGCAAACTTACCACTATTATAAGGGCATTTTCCCCTGCCGCACCATACACTATCACCATGTCAGCACGTTCGATAGTAAACGTATTATTGTTGTCCTCGTTATCCATTGCCAACTTAGTTAAAACAATAACTTAAAAAGTAAAAAATAAGAAACGTCTTTAATAAACACTTAACGTCTAAACAGCAGACGCGCGATCTTTTTGACACAACTTAGCAACAATTCGCCCGCAAGTCAAAAGCGTACTGACACTGACTGACACTCCACAGGTGCCGTGCGGAGTGCGGACTAGGTCAAGGTTTTTTGCGCTATGTTAAAAAGGACCGACATTAATATTTTGTCACTTGTAATTTTTTGGAAAATATTTTTGATACTCAAATCTCATAATCACCTTATGGTAGCATATATTATTTTACTTCATTTATTGTCAAGAGTCTAGGTTTTAAATTTTCTGCATTAAAGACGCCACACATATGATGTTGTACATTTGAATCAAGAATTTTTTCTTGCGTGTGGAATTAAGTTTTGCATGTTCTATGCATGAAGGAAATGACCTCATTTTTTTAACACAGCTTTTAGCATTCTACCAAGGAACAAATAAGCACGAAGATAATACGTGGACTTATTTAAATAATTTTTTAAAATTAAAACAGATGTGTCAATATACTTTTCCATATATCTTCTCACATATTTTCTTACATTGTTTTAACTTTATCACCCTGTATATCAAAAACAAGGACTTTAAGGGGTTTGGATGAGAAAATTACTCCATTATTGACAAATTATTGTACTTACAATAGGTACTGTAATTATAAATTGATCTTTGCAAATCGTTAATGTCTATTAAAGCAGTAAAAGCTGAGCAAGCAAGTCAAGAAGTCGTTTTCGTTGAAATAAAATTTGCATTTCAAAAAAAGCAAAGGCATCTACATGGGTATGCTAAAACTGTTGAGGAGAAAGTATCCTGCGCTACTGGTTTGATCTAGTGAGAAAATATTTTTAAACTTCAATGTCGAAAACGCTCCTTTACTTGACACGATGTCTTGTTTCGCCTTATATGGTGTATAAAAGACTGTGACCAAGTTAACAAACTTGTTGAAAGTAAATATAACTGCGACATATCTATATATCTGCTATCGCCAAAAAAAAAGGAATAGGAGAAATTCGAAACATCTTAATTCACTGTCAATAACTTTATATGACCACTTATTTTTCAAAATTAAAACAAATCTTGTGTCACAGTGACACTGAATTATGTTTTTCTCTTTTTTGAATGGAACATTCTATATAAGATTACGTAGCTCGATATAGAATATTAAGCTTAGAACACGTTACTAACACGTGTCGTGTTAATAATGTCAACACATCACATGGCAACACAACACGGGGTAAGCTATGTGCCGTGTTACATAAATATTTTGAATGTATTTGTACAAAGCCTGTACTTAATGTTCTCGATTATGAACCTTACCGGAAGAAATGTTAGCTGTTATTTTACTTGTAAGCGTATTATCTTGAATCTGTACAGTACTGAAATCATTGAGTGTAGATGCAAATGCTATGCAATTGTTAATTCCTCAATATTTGAAAAATAATTATTGAAAAAAAAAACCTTTTCCGAAGTACCTATCCTGACCCCCGTGACTGACCTGTATACATGCTGTGTATCTGGCATTCTGATGATACTTCTGAATTATAGATTTGCCCCCATTTAAAATTATATAATTAACAGTTTTTCATATATATTAATGATTTTAAATAAAAAAAATAGTCTCCTAAGAATTCTGTCAAATTAATATAAACATTTTAACTAGCCACCTGCTAATTTTATGTTTTGTACTGAAGATATTAGAAAGGCATGGTGTGTTAACATATCACGTTAAGGTATACAGGGGGTTAATTGAGTACGTCGACAAACTTTAAAGAGTAATTATTTTTTAAATTTTTTGAAGACTTGACGCTGAATGATGAGACTTAGGCTAAAATCTAGTAAATTCGACCAGTGCCAGTGGTTGAGATACAGGGGGATAATTTTACTAAAAACTTCAGAAATTCGCCCTGTATATTTTTTTAAATTCTCGCTTTTCACGATGTATCATTTTATTTGGAATCCCAACCATTTTCGATTTATCGTTTTGTATAATGTAAAATTTCTACGCCATTGATTGTTTCGAACTTGTCATGATTAGCATATGAATATAAAGTTGTATTTTCAGCACAAAAATTTTTTGAACATTTTTGAGGAGCGAATATTTCTAGACTTATTTTACATTTTGTGGAGTGTTTGATAACGATAATGAAAATTAAAAAAGAGTAATAAATGGAAAAAGTTCTTTTTTCGAACAAAATGGAAGATATTGTTCTTCTTAGGTATATTACGAGGAGTTATAGTATTTCCGAAGTCAGTTAAACATAACGAGCGTTCAAATAAAAACGTGGTCAAGTTGGTTCTGAAAATTTGGACGTAGGGCGTAGCGTGTAGCAAATGAACTTAAACGTCATCTGTCAAAGCGCTATAT
This sequence comes from Anoplophora glabripennis, assembly GCF_000390285.2. Classification (NCBI taxonomy): domain Eukaryota; kingdom Metazoa; phylum Arthropoda; class Insecta; order Coleoptera; family Cerambycidae; genus Anoplophora; species Anoplophora glabripennis. The sequence continues at coordinate 3,197 of NW_019420242.1, forward strand.
CGCCGCTATCAATTTGAATATTTTCGTTTTAAAAAGCGTTGAAAGTGGTGTTTTCTCAAGAACAAAAAGTGTTTATCATAGAGTCCTACTTTAGAAATGGACGCAAGATTGATGGAATATGGAAGTATTCTATTGAGGAATGTTTCATAGAATTTCAAAATCAATTTCCCGGCGTTGTTGAGTACAAAATTTTTCAAAGTGCAGTTCAGCGTTGTGTTAATGTTTTTCGTGAAACGGGCAGTGTAACAAGAAAAGAAGGAAGCGGCCGACCTAAAAAGCGGACTGAAGAATTAAAAGAAAATGTCCAACAAATAATGGAAAATGCGCCAAGAACTTCTGTACGTGTTTTATCACAAATGGTGGGAGTATCAGTCGGTACCTGCCACACAGTGTTAAAAAAAGATTTGCGT
>NW_019420242.1:6503-7220 GCF_000390285.2 Anoplophora glabripennis
CGTGAAATTAACAATACCCCGAGCATCTTAGAAAATGTCTTTAATTCTTTGAGGAACAGGTGTGAAAAGTGCTTGGAACAAGGAGGGGGACACTTTCAGCAGCTGCTTTAATTTATTGTTATAACAAGGAGGGGGACACTTTCCGCAGCTCCTTTAATTGTTTGTTATTGTTATCACGATTATTCTTTAAAATAAAGTTATATAGTCATTAACGTTATTGAAACTGACAGCTGCTATACAGCTCGTTGAAAAATGAGGTTAAGTTGGTCGCTATAAGCTACTCCCTACGTCCAATGTGTCAGAGCCAACTTCGACCGCGTTTTTATTTGAACGCTCGTCATATAAAAACATCTAGCAATAAAATTTCGTGAGTTTCATAGGCGTCCCCAAAAAAGTTATCTGCTAAAGGTAAAAAATTATAATAATTCGCATATAATGTGTAGAAAATTTCTATTATACAGGGTGGTCCGAATTTTAGAGATAGATAGATTTCTTTAAAATAATATGTGTTTGCCTTATAAACATAGGTATGGAACGGCCCCGTTTTAGAGATACAGGATGTTGAGGTTTAAAAAAAAATGATTTTTTGTTTATATCGCACACTACCTCACAGGTGGTGTAGAAAGGAGCGTAAATAATTTTGTTGATATGCACTTACTTTTAAGTATAAACAAATATTCTTGTAATATTATCGTTAGAAGTGTCTGCCACAAGGGG
>NW_019420243.1:0-6781 GCF_000390285.2 Anoplophora glabripennis
CTCGTTGCAATGCACTTCACTTCACAATAAACACGTCCGCTCAGTTCGGCCGCTCGCTCGAGGTCAAAACCACCGTATACTGCCCCAAATATTTGGCAAACAAAATGTTTGCGGGCAAAGTAGTTAAAACAACTACGTTATAGCTAGCTAGACTTTCTATTCAAGGGAGTGAAAACCACTCTCTACATGTCACATGGAATACGGGCAAAGAAAACAAAGCGGCTACGCCCTGCTAAGACGGTTAAAATGACCGTATATTCTGCAAACAAATGTTCGCGATCAAAATAATTAAAAACAACTACAACATGATAAGCTAGACAATCCACTTAAGGTGGAATTTGCATTTCAATTAGTCTAAAAACTCTGCTCTGCGTATACCATCATATACGAGCTAGTATTATCAAGTCAAGGGCGGCTAACAGAAACATTTTAATGAAATACCTTGTCATCTTCTGAAATGGATAATTAATATAATATTTCCCTTATGTGTGATTTATCTCGGATTCATAGAAATTCTTTTCTTATGCATACACTACACAAGGCACAATGATACAAAAAACAGATAGGACCTGCACGTGCGGCACAAATAAATGAACTGGTTGGCTATCAATAAGTAGTAACGGACTGTTACGAAACACTTTTTTCCTTTAAACCTGTGCGCGCGTCATGTATAAATGAGACCTACCAACTTGAATCATAGAAGAACGGAGATGCGAAAAATAATTGAATTACACCCTTCAAACCCCATAAGATACAATGGTTAAGATACCTGTATTTTGCCGAGGCGGTGCTTTTCCTGTGTCGAGCAAGTGGTCTCTCGCAATATAAAAAATCCTTTTTGTCCTCAATTTTCCATCTGGAAAATGGCGTTTCCAATAAAATACATACTGGATCATACATAGGAAACATTTCTACAATTATTACACAAAACAAATATTAACAAAGAACCGTTATAATCGTGCACTGGGCGACGCGTATAGAATAAACTGTTAAAAGCAGGCGATGGGCGATGCTGCTTCAATTTTGCGTCACTCGTTCCCCACGCTGCGCCGCCGCCGTAGTTTAATCACGTATTGGCCGCCTCGTTGCCATGCCAACCGCCGTAAACAACGCTACGAAGAGAAGCAGAATACAGACTGATTTCAATCTGCGTCACTTCCGTATACTACACGTTGTATGGTCCGTGGGTGATGTTCGCGCTCAACGAAGGCAATGTTTTTTAGAGGGCGTTCACCGCGCAATTATTCTGTTTATTTCTGCGTATTAAACAAACAAACACAATACATTTTCAATATAGAATTATACCTAATTTATAAAATTTATATAAAATTAAAAATAATTTTAAATTGCAGAACCAAACGGAAATTTTAGTTGAAGCGGTGCGTCACATGCGTCACCTGACGAGCCGCCACTGGTGCAGCTTGACTTGGCATTAGAATAAAAATAAAATATTCTCAATTAATAAAATTTAATTAAATTTTGATGACATATGACATGCAGCAAAAGTCCATACCCCAAAAATAATTAAAATCGATTAATACGTATTCGAGTTATTTACAAAATTAAAAAATTTTTTACGAACTTTGAGGCCATCTAGTGGCCAAACGAAGCAATTTCGGATATAGCCTAAATCTGCCTATTTTGAGTCCACAAATCTGTGGTCTTCCGCTATGCACGTTATTCTGGGACATCCTGTATTCTACATGTGCACAGTTCAGATACATACGATCCAATGGTGTGTGACATTCATAACATGTCAGAATTTATGGCGTGGGATGACATTAGAACAATATACAACCAATGTATGATTATTTATCTTTACTTTACCCTTATTATAGATAAAGGGATAAATATCCCTCTGACATTGTCTTATCATGTGACATCGTGTGGCGTCAGGACAGTCTTGCTTAAAATGACATAAACTTGCATAAATACTGTCGAAATTTTTATTAATTGGGGTGGTCCGAATATCGTGAATATCTGTATAATATAAAAACTTAACATTGTGGAGGCAAAAATATGAGAGCAGAATTAGATATTAATTCATTAATTACCTTCTTCGTGAAAGTCACGTTCTAAATTAATTAGATGTACTTAATATAGTAGGTACTTTTCTTTCTTGTGGTAAAACTACAAAATATACTATCTACGTTAGAAATCTTTTCATCTCATTCATCAGAAGAATTAATTGCAAATGGCAAAAATAATAGGCTAGAAATCTTTTCATCTCATTCATCAGAAGAATTAATTGCAAATGGCAAAAATATAAGGCTAGAAATCTTTTCATCTCATTCATCAGAAGAATTAATTGCAAATGGCAAAAATAATAGGCTAGAAATCTTTTCATCTCATTCATCAGAAGAATTAATTGCAAATGGCAAAAATATAAGGCTAGAAATCTTTTCATCTCATTCATCAGAAGAATTAATTGCAAATGGCAAAAATATAATAAATGTAACCTAGTACCTTGTTTAAAAAAAATATTTATTAATTTCACTGATTCTTGTAGCTAAAATATATAACATAATATATTTTTTTAAGGAATACGCACGCGTTTATTTTATCATTTCAGTGAAACAAGTGCGGCTCCATTTATTTTTGTTATTATTATTATTATTTATAAATAAAGGTTTCTTTAGAAACCAAAGGTATTTAAATATGGTTCTCAGAAACTTTCAAATCCCTGCTAAAAATTCATTCCTTCTTTGAAGAAATATTTTTACTACTTTATTTATAATAATTCAAGTACATATGTAGCACCTCTCCGCCAGGTGCCACTAGCTAATGCATATAGCATTTTTAATAAATAAGTAATTGAATTTTAATAAATATTGATTAATGAAAAAATTTGAAGACGACCTGTATGCTTTGGGAGGTCTAAAGTCAAATTTTCAACTGGATTATTTTATGTACTACTAATACCCCCTTAGGAAATATTAAATAATTAAAATGAAGTCAGTTGCATTATTAGATTTTTATAGAGTTACGGTATTAACATATATCTCTTACGCGACCTATTTCGGTATTACTGTGTTTGTAAAGTTAGATGGTCTAAAAATAGATCAAATCTAAACCTTTCCTTTTACTGCTTTATTATGGCAAGGGTAGTATCTGATTGTCTATTACAAATATTTTTAGAAACCAGATGGTATACAAAGAAAGAGGTTTACTTTTTAAAATTCCGTAATATACAGGGTGATTTAAAAAATCAAAAAGGCCAGTTCAAAAATGATTTAAAAATACACCTCTGCACGGCACTGGAAACTGGTCCACTGTGAAACCTGACCTTGCGCAAGGCAAAGCATGCAGTCGTAGACCTGCACAACGGCAAAGTGTAATAAAAAATTAACGGACAAAAGTTTTAAAGAAATTCATTCCTAAGGAAAGAAGTAAATAAAATTGTATAACACCCATTACACAGCCCCACAAAAAAAAGTGTTCGGACTTGTGGGTCGGACATATGTATTCCCATGTATTTTTCGACGCTGAATCCGATCCCGAGCTAAGAAATGGCCCTCCACGTATGGAATTGGCCCCAGGGGCCAAAAATGGCCTCTATAGGGCCTGAAAGATGGATTCCGGGTTTTCTCTAATTGCAATATAAACCGAGTTATGGATTTTTAAACATTATTATATGTTAGCTAAAAACTAAATTGGAACCAGTTAACGTTAAATACCGCCAAAACCATAAATATTAGGAAAAAAACTATTTGCACCTTTTTTAAAGTACTTTGAAAAACCTTTAAAAGGAGCTGTTTTAAAAGTCTTTAGAATCAAAATTAACGGAAATATGATCGAAATAACATGATAGTCTCTTTTTTTTTTTAAATTAATAAACAAATCAGTGCCTTTGGCGACAGAATTAAAATTAAATGCAATCCATTTACAGATTTCTTCATTTATGTTCTAAGAATATGTTCTGGGTCTTTGGCTGACTTACAAAGCATGATTTCGAAAAAAAACGTAATTTTTGAAAATGTTAATTATTCAAATTTTTAAAAAAAAATCGATTTTTACGTTGTAACTTAAAAATTAAAGGGTGTACGAAAAAATACAAGAGTAAAAAAATTTAGCTTTATTTTTGCTGATGATTTTGCTTATTTTTATTATTCCTCTAAAATTAATATTAATCGAGATATCGCCATTTTAAGTTATCATATGAATGNAAAAAGTACACCCGCCATATTGGATCAGCCATCTTGAATTTTTACAATGTGAATTCATATTCGTAATCAGCGACCCAAAAAACCCCTTTATACAAAATCTGGTCAAAATCCGCTCAGAATTTGAAAATAGCGATTCCTGCTCGGTTTTTTGAGGTTAGAAAAAAAACCACACGTTCTAGCTCAATTCTGACAGTGAATTTGAATTCAGCAGAGTCTTTTACATAAATATGTACTATTTGATGTGGAAATAAATTTTTTTCCAAATGTTCCCAGTAAATTTTCATCAATTTTTACTATTTTTCACAAGTTTTTTGAGATTAGGAAAAAATTGTGACGTGATGGGCCAATTCTGATCCCAGATTCGTTCAGGAGGCCAAATTACTACGAAAAATATATGTCGCATAAAAAGTATACCCAACTTTTTGTTTTGTGTGGCTGTGTTATCTTTATCTATCATCTATACCCATGCATTTTGCTATGTACTTGGGTAAAAATAATCTTTTTACCACAAAAGTTGGTTTGGATTAAATGTATTTTTGATTTTACATTCACAGGTTACACAAAAAAGGATCATTTAACAATATTTTAGGGAGTAGACCCAAGAAGAAAAATAAGTTCAACCTTATTTGGATAAAAGACAATAAAGTGGATGATATATCGCTCAAATTGTTAAGAAATTAATTTGCTGACAATATTTCTAACATAATAGTTTTACTATTACATACTTTTACTTTACTTTAAATGAAGTACTTCTATAAATTCTCCTAAAATTCTTATACGATTAAGTCTTATGTATCTATCGTTTTATACTAATGAATCTCGACATATTGAAATCATCACAAACACCAAAGAAAATCAATTTCAAACATCAAGTTTTTGTTAGACAAACAAAGATAAGCTCGCGTAATGAACCGCAATAGATAAGCTGTCCTATTTCGGCATTTTAAGGATTACTTTTTCACGTAGAGTCCTTTTTAAAACTGATGTCTGTCAAAGATAATTGAAAATATGACCATCTGTCTAGACTACAAAAGTTAATAATGAAAAATATATAATAAAAAAAATAATAGATAATAAATAGAATAATACACATAATGACGGCTAAATAGGATAACCAAATATAGAAAATACTTATTAAAGAATTTTAATTGTAACTAATAAATATAACAATACCTAACAAAACACAAAACAAAATATAAAATTATGATTATTACTTTAAAAAATGTTATGCATGCATGCCCCCTACTTCTAAGCATATATCCAATCTTTTCATAACTTCCCTTGTAGCTTTAAACGTTCTCTTGAAAGATTCTCACAAACACGCGAATCTTTTGCTTTAAATGCTCCAAACTTCTAGTGGGTGTCATATACAGGGACTATTTAAATGGAGGGGCACAAATGATACCAGAGATTCCTTGGGTGAAAATAAGTCGATTTAACCTAACATACCTATATCCCAAGTCGCATAATAAAAAAGATACAGGGTGTCAAAGNAATAAATTGCTCTATCCAAACTGACACTAATGAAAATACAAAATATAGTTATAAATTGGGCTAATATTAAATAATTACTCTGAAAATTACTATTATGAGGAATTGAAATTTTACTTCGTATTGATCCTAGAACTCGAAATTTTCTTGCCGCGAGAAAAAAATTGAAGAAAAACTTGTATCTCTTTCCAAACTAATTTTGGCTGGAAAACATATTACAGAATTGACTTTTTTAGATGATTATTATTTACTACCAGTTACCAGCTAGTTTATTAAACAATTTTATATACAGTAAAGTACATGTATAGTCACAGACGTTTAGCCGGTTTAACACTTACACTATAAAACCAATGATCCAAAAGGAAATTTTTAGTTAATTTGTAAAACTCCTTAAAACTAAACACTTTTATGTATGTTGAAAACTGATTTACCAAGTTTTTGGCATTTCTGGTGTCAAAAGTATGAATATCCGAATGTTCGAAAAAATTATCCATATTTTTATGAATACACAATAGGTCTCAAATATTTATATAGATAAATACGGCAATATAAGGCAATGGCATAATTTGATGTTTTGATGATACTCCATGTGACATTATTTATATAATGTATCACATGGAGTATCATGTTTCGCTCCATCTATACCACGGATTGCCATTTTTTGTAGTGAAAATACTCTATTGACAGTGGTAGAGTTACGCCACATTGTAGCACCATAAGTAAGGTGATTTTGTATTATAAGAAAGTACACTATTCCAATAGCATCTGACGAAAGACAGTGTTTAAGCTGACGTAAACAAAATATTTGACATGATAATTTGGAACAAATATAGTCTACATGAGAAGATCAATTAAGTCTGGTGTCGAATATTATTCCAAGCAGCTTGGCATTTCTAGTTGATGTCCATTTGTCAGAAGATAATAACAGATTTTGAGATTTTATGTTGTTTAATTTCAACATATTGGAAGAAAACCAAATCTCTGCTTGAAATAATTTGTCATTATGCAACTCTATAGTATCTCTGGTTAAGAGCGTTGTATCATCAGCAAATAGTAAACAAGAATCAACTCCAACAAAAAAAGGGATATCATTTATGTAAGTAAGAAATAAAATTGATAAATGA
>NW_019420244.1:0-2925 GCF_000390285.2 Anoplophora glabripennis
AATTTTCAACATATCCTTCTGCAACAGAATTTGACTTCCAGCCGCCGTGTTCTATTAAAATATTGGCCCCAGAATCTGCAAGTAAAGTGGCCGAAAATCTTCTGAAACAGTGCCCCATGAATAATTCGGCAAACCAATCATTTGAGCAATAATCTTTGGTAACTGACCAATAGTATTAATTTCTACTAGTTGTACACCACATTTACCATTTTTATATCTAACAAAGAATCTATTGTGTTTAATATTTTCCTGGCGTAGGTTTCTATACTTTCTGATAATGTCAACGAAGTTTAGTCCTTCTATATCTCCCGGGGTGATTACAAATTCACGAACTATAGTTTTTGTATTTGGAATATTTACTCGAAAATACGTCTCCTCAACTGTAACATCTTCAGCACGTAAAAATGTTAATTCTGACTTCCGGCACGCACCGGCTATTCCCACAACCAACACAACCTAAAGCAAAAAATGCGAATTAGTAAACTGACAACAAACTGAAGCAATTATTAGTTACCATAGCCATTAAAAAATTATTGTCATCCGCCTCCGCCAAAAACTTCGCAACAACTACTTTTGAAAAAACGTTTGATTCCTTAGCGTAGTATCCATCAGAACGCCTTTTCAAGAATGCTACCAAACTATTGTATGTTTTAATGTCTAAACCTTTTTTTAAAGACAGCTAAGTTCTCAACATGGAGTACTGTGTCCATAGCTCAGAAACCTTCAAATTCTCCTTACCTTCGAAATATGCCAATAGTACTTTCTCATTGACGTGTTTCTTCTGTTCACGCTATTTCTCAAATTTTTCATAACCCGTCTTGTACTGCTTTGGATTTTTCAGGAATCAGTGAACATACGGCATTTCTTGTCGCTTCTTCGATATCGCTCGGTATATCGTCAGAATCTGAACATAAATCACACATTTTTCCTAATAAATGGTAATAGTAACGATCAGCGTCACAGAATAGATCAGCGTNATGTTCATCAGAGATAACCTTAACAACGATACCTTTTGTAATTTTGAACCTATTTCGACAGGAGAAGACCTAGCAATGGGAATAACGGAAAAACACATATGATGGATTGGTGGGGAGCACTATCAATGTTGCAAATTGACAAAAAAAAACTCACGAGTGAGAGATTTGGAAACATTTACTTAGATTCTGGAATGTATTAAAGAAAAGTTTATGGTGATGATGCTTTATCCTGTTGCGATTTAAAAACGATTGGTCACCGTGATCACCGTAGATTCCATCAAAACTGCGAGTGAATTCATCAAAGATAAGCCAAAATCTTCATTGAAATTCATGGATTTGGAATTGAGCATCTCAAAAACATCACTTTGGCCAAACATTTGGGCTACCGGAAAGTGTCTGTACGGTTAGTTCCACACAAAACGACCAACAATTGCTAAGAATTCAACATTCGAAGGACATCATTAAGGAGGACAAAAACTTCCTTTTTTTAATTTTGACATATAAAGCTATCTTTTGTTATCGAAACAAGTGTCAAAACGTTCTACTTTATGTAACTAGTTACATAATGAAAACCATTATGCAACTGGTTACAACACAAAAATAATAAAGTAACTATTATTAAGCCAGTAATTTTATAAATAACACTTTATTAATTATTTATTAATTATTATTATTATTTTATTATAAATGTTCACAAAGCAGTTGGTACAGTTAGTGAAACTAATTTCAGAAGAAATCTTATTTGATAAACTTGCAGTAATATTCCGTGATATGTTATTGGTATTACTCGGTTCTCCAGGAATATCACCGGAAATTGTTTTTTTTTTTCTATAAAATTTTCAACATATCCTTCTGCAACAGAATTTGACTTCCAGCCGCCGTGTTCTATTAAAATATTGGCCCCAGAATCTGCAAGTAAAGTGGCCGAAAATCTTCTGAAACAGTGCCCCATGAATAATTCGGCAAACCAATCATTTGAGCAATAATCTTTGGTAACTGACCAATAGTATTAATTTCTACTAGTTGTACACCACATTTACCATTTTTATATCTAACAAAGAATCTATTGTGTTTAATATTTTCCTGGCGTAGGTTTCTATACTTTCTGATAATGTCAACGAAGTTTAGTCCTTCTATATCTCCCGGGGTGATTACAAATTCACGAACTATAGTTTTTGTATTTGGAATATTTACTCGAAAATACGTCTCCTCAACTGTAACATCTTCAGCACGTAAAAATGTTAATTCTGACTTCCGGCACGCACCGGCTATTCCCACAACCAACACAACCTAAAGCAAAAAATGCGAATTAGTAAACTGACAACAAACTGAAGCAATTATTAGTTACCATAGCCATTAAAAAATTATTGTCATCCGCCTCCGCCAAAAACTTCGCAACAACTACTTTTGAAAAAACGTTTGATTCCTTAGCGTAGTATCCATCAGAACGCCTTTTCAAGAATGCTACCAAACTATTGTATGTTTTAATGTCTAAACCTTTTTTTAAAGACAGCTAAGTTCTCAACATGGAGTACTGTGTCCATAGCTCAGAAACCTTCAAATTCTCCTTACCTTCGAAATATGCCAATAGTACTTTCTCATTGACGTGTTTCTTCTGTTCACGCTATTTCTCAAATTTTTCATAACCCGTCTTGTACTGCTTTGGATTTTTCAGGAATCAGTGAACATACGGCATTTCTTGTCGCTTCTTCGATATCGCTCGGTATATCGTCAGAATCTGAACATAAATCACACATTTTTCCTAATAAATGGTAATAGTAACGATCAGCGTCACAGAATAGATCAGCGTCTATTAAATGTCAAGCTAAATGACAAGAAAATTTAAACTGACACTAAACTGACACTGACCTACTAGATAATTGTTATTTAAATTATTATTCGCGAATGCAGCTAAGAGCTCGCCCTCTGGCGGTGACAAGTGATACCA
>NW_019420244.1:3754-6704 GCF_000390285.2 Anoplophora glabripennis
GTGAATAATGCACAATTCGGCAAACCAATCATTTGAGCAATCATCTTTGGTAACTGACCAATAGTATTAATTCCTACTGGTTGTACACCACATTTACCATTTCTATATCTAACAAAGAATCTATTGTGTTTAATATTTTCCGGGCGTAGGTTTCTATACTTCCTGATAATGTCAACGAAGTTTAGTCCTTCTATATCTCCCGGGGTGATTACAAATTCACGAATTACTCTAGTTTTTGTTTTTGGAATATTTACTCGAAAATACGTCTCCTCACCTGTAACATCTTCAACACGTAATCATGTTAATTCTGATACAAAGTGTTCGTTCCACCGGAAGTTGGAAATGAGTAAAAATTTCAAAATGCTCAATACCAAGTAAGTGAAATTCATAATTTAACTCAATGGATTAATTTAGGACCTTTAATGTATGATTTCAAACTGAAAAAAATAGCAGCACCTAACTCATTATTAGCGGTTACGTGCAAATCATACATGCAGGCTAAGAATTCACTACACAATTTCAATTCTCAGTTGTTTCTGTGTTACTGTTCATTTTGATTAATTCGTAATGATTCCTGCATACAAAATTAGTTGTGAAAGTTATACCTAGAAAACAAGATGGAAATGTAATACACACATAAGACATATTCAACATAACCCATTGTTCTATTGTTGAACTAAATACAGTTGTAGCTTTGCGTCGTTTTACAAATGCCCTTCCAGTTCTGAATGAAGGCGAAGGGATGGGGGGCTAAAGTAAGACTTTCGCTAAATGGTAACTGATAACAATGGTCGGGGCAACCACCAACCACGTTGAGAAATGACCAGAAAATCGTATTCACACATTGTCGTATTAGGCCTGACATCTCCAAACATCTCTTTCATTAAAACAGCCATTATTTAGATTAATGTTGCCCCCGACTGTGGTTTTGAATCACACCGAGTCCGTTGGTTGCCAACTGCCAAGGGCCTAGCTGCACGATGATAAAATACGTAACTTTTTTATTGTAACTTAAGTTTCGCCGTGATATGTTTGGCCTCCCGCTGGCTGCCAACAATGCTCTGCGTGCCCCCGAATAGCGGGACAATTTTCTAGAAGTCCGGGGCATTTTTAATACGGTCACAATCCGGCTACAGCTGTCTCAATTTAAGGTACCATACAGTGGGATGATGCTGCAAATAGACGACAATTTATTTCGCTGAATGAAGGTACGGTACAAAAATTTATAATTTTTTTTGTTAGAATGGCAAAAGGGATAATTCACAAAAGATCTATGTAACACGGAAGGGGAAAATGTCTTTCATGATATTTATTACATAAACTGATACATAATTTACAAATTTTATTCTAATATAATAAAATTTTACAAATGATTTCATCGACAAAAAATGGCATTGTTAACTTCCTTCAATTGTGTTAAATGATAATTATATTATTTTATTCATTTGAAAATACGAGTGTCATCCAAAATGTTGGATTCCTTTGTGAACAAAACACGCTCACGTTTAATTATTTAAACTATACTTGTGTGTTATGTTTTGTTAGGTTTTTAATAACAATAATGGAGAAAATTATGACAATACTTATTTTACTTACACACAGAAAAATTTATATAAAATTAAACACGAGATCATTGGTTAAATCGACGACACATTTTATATAAGTTTAACTTTACAGTTTTCTATAATTCATCAAAATGTAAATTTATATGCAAACACGGAATAGAATAACACGGGACTAGAATATCCTGAAACATATACAGGCCATTCATTCCGAAGAACATCGGCAACGTTACTGCCCAATAGAGGAGTTTATGTATTAGCAATCGAAAGACATGATGGGTGGAAATCAGCCACAACTGCAGAAAGTTATGTTACTGACAGTTTAAGTAACAAAACTGAAATAGTCAACAGGATTCTTTACAATGACACTTCAACTCCAGGTGAAAGTAGTATGTCGCTCTCATTTCATAATTCGTAAATTTATTGTGACGAGGCATTTTCAGAAACATACTTTTGCAAAACACAAACTTGACAGTGACTTATTGAGATTGTCATGTTATGGATACGTAGTTACTACCAAAAAATATGGGGTATGTGTTAATAAATATTTTCCGTAATATCTTCATAACCGAGCATAATTTCGACTTTTGATAGGTAGGTATACATTTTTTGTGTAGAGTAAAATAAATTCTCTACCTACTTCTGATAGTTGCGTGTAAAAATTTAAACGTGCAAAACAGTTACATACAGAAGAATGACAAAAGATTTATTGAAATTGCGCGAGTGAATTATGCTGCTTTGCTCGCACTCTTTGACTCTCTGCTCGATTCCTGTGAAATGTATCAATCTTTGTTGTATCAGAACAGTTAAAATACATTTCCGATTTGAACAAATTTTCATAGTTATAAAGTATTTACTTCAAACAATCACTTTTAATTGTACAGTAGGTTGTTTTGCTCACTTCAACTTTGAGCTTTCATATCTCGATGACGATTCATCGTATCCACAAGATCAAAAGTGGATTTTATTTCGTCAATCCTTCCTCTATTTGATCCTATAATTACATTTGAAGAATATGAAAATACAGTAGCTCCAGCTCTAAATGTTTATAAGTGTTTTTTCTAAGAAATTCTAATTGTTGCTAAAATGGATAAAATCGAAAATGTTTAAATGGGGATTGATAGTTGAGATTCAAAAAAGGTATATATAAAAATTGGGAGCTGAAAATAATCATTGATTTTAACGTGAGAGAAAATTGAAAAATAAGTATATTTCTGTATTTTCTTAATTAACAATCGAATTGTGCGAAATCTACTAGGTCGATTTCGATGAAAAAATTTCTGCTATACTACCATAATAATAATAATAATGCTTTATTGCCCAACAGTCAAGACCAATAATAGGACAATTACATATAGAACAATAGGTAAAGTAATAATGACTAATAA
>NW_019420245.1:0-1678 GCF_000390285.2 Anoplophora glabripennis
AAGTGCAAAACAAACTACAACATATGCTCAAAATGTCCAGCACCATTCTCGATGCACGCACGACACCTTCGAATCCAATTTTCGATCACTCGCTGGAAAATGCCTCAAGAAAAGGAAATAGTGGTACGCAAAAAACAGACAAGTTCCAATTCCAGATACCAACTGAATTGCGTATTGCTGAACAGCTTAGTACCTTGTGTTATCCGCTGCGCCGTTGTCTCATTGCTCGATATGAATTTTTTCAATTTTAAATTTATTACAATACTAATTACTTTTTAGAATTAAGCATAAAGAAATTTAAAAAAGTGATAAACATTGTATTTTATGGCATTTTATGTACGCAGTTATGTCAATATTCCTTAATTAATCGAACTTTTGTACATCTAGTTGGAGATTTTGATAATTCTTTTCTCGGAAATGGTTGAGTGTGGGTCCCATATCATATAAGGCTTTTTGTTTATTTTTTTTATAGTTATGTCATTCTATGAACAAACTAATAAGTAAAGAGCAAATTTGAATAAAAAAGAGGATTATGGATCACCTGCTATAGTACGCAAACAACTCAGGATAATATGTTGAAAATGATATTATATTTTCAGTGACTGTCATTCAAATGTTGAATAAAAAAATGTTATATATTCACATCGCCCGACAGCGCTTCCATATTTTTTCTTCGGAAATATAGGTACATCTGCTTTAATGCCGCTAAGAAGTTTTTGGTTGTAAGACATTTTTATTTAACGTTTCTTTATATTTTCAATCATATTTGAGAAACTAATTACTGAATCACTTTCCTGAAAAACAGATGAAGGTAGAGAATTTTTTGCTATAAAATGAATCATACACAGAGTGATCCATTAACGGTATCGAGCCGCTGTATATATGAAACTAGACGTGCTATGATTATGGGGTAAAAAATCTATCAACAAATACGACCAAAAGATTTTGATTTAAAATATTTTCAAGTTTGTAACTTCACCGCTAGAGGGCGCAACTACTATATTGTTACATAAAATTGTCGGTTTTTCGAAGTTTCGTTTATATAACCTAAGTTGAAAATACATTTTTTAGATACACTGTTAAACCCTTCACAAGTTTTGTTTGAACTTTTTTTTTGTTATTACCATAGCAACGTGAGTATGAAGGACGCTATCTTGAAATTTTAAATTGTCATAACTTCTAAATGCCTTAATCGATTTCAATAAACGATGGCTCATTTTAAAGAACTATTAATAAAATTTATTTTTATGATATGGGAATGAAAATATTATTTTCCTGCGCAACGGTAGACGACGCTAATGAGAAAAGTTTTGTAATTGTCTCCGTTTACTAAAAAAATTAAATGCAACGATATAGATTTTTTTTCTTGGCTTGATAGACCATTCTTAATCATAATTTCATAATTCTTTTTAAGGACAAGATTGGTATAGTTTTATAATTTAATTTTGGCTTGGATTATTATAATGTTATTTAGAGAACTAAATAAAGGAGAATGTTCTAGCACAACCTCACTATTTTAGCAATAACTTGAAAACGAAAAAAGATATCGACCTCCGGTTTGTGTATTTGTTTTCCATAATGAATGGTCTATCAAGCCATGAAAAAAAAACTATATCGTTGCATTTAATTTTTTTAGTAAACGGAGACAATTACAAAACTTTTCTCATTAACATCGTCT
>NW_019420245.1:4611-6709 GCF_000390285.2 Anoplophora glabripennis
CCTTATTATTATATATATACACAGACATTTCAAAAATAAATAATGATACTAACGTAAGAACATTAAAATTCTTAAATATATCTCTACATGTACGATGACTTGGCACGCCAGCAATTATTCTTAAAATACGTTTTTGTATGACAAAAACTGAATGAGACAAGGTAGAGTTACCCCAAAAACATATTCCGTAACGCAATCTAGACTCCACGTATGCATAATATAAATATAACAATTGTTGTTTGTGCAAAATTTCTTTCATAGACTTCATTAAGTAGCTTACTGAACTTAATGTAGATATAAGATTATTGCAATGCATTTTCCAATTTAATGTATCATCCAAAGTAACTCCTAAAAATTTGACACAGTCTGTTTCATCACTGGTAATAGTACAGTTGTTAATATTTGCCGCAACAGACTCGCATTTTCTTTGCCTATTGTGAAATCTAATTAATTTAGTTTTGTCGGTATTTAAATATAAGTTATCACAACTGAACCACTTAGACACATTGTACAATGTATTTTCTAGATTAGTAGTCAGGTCTTTTGTTGACTTATTTGAAATAATTAATGATAAATCATCAGCATACATTGTGAAAAAAATTATTACCTATCGAACGCTCCAATGAATTTATATAAAGAATAAATAGTACAGGGCCTAGGACTGAACTTTGAAGAACACCCATGTCAATGGAATTAGATTCCGATTTAAAGTCGTTAGTAAAGTTATCACTTGTAGAAGTAATAGACACATATTGTTTTCTATATTTAAAAAAAGTAGAAATCCAGTTTAAAGCAGAACCCCGGACACCATACTTATACAATTTTTGTAGTAAGTTATCATGGTTATCACTAAGGTCACAAAAGATGCCTACGGGGCACTCACCCATGTCAATACATTTAACAAATTTACCGTAAAAAGAATGTATGGCAGTAGTAGTTGAAAATCCTGCTCGAAATCCATGTTGATGAGTAGTTAAAATACTATATTTATTTATAAACGACATTAATCTATCTAGATAGGCGTATTCAAAAATTTTTGAGAAACCACAGGACACAGTAATAGGCCTGTAATTATTTAATAACTGTGGATCCCCCTTGTTTAGAACAGGAATTATTTTCCCTATTTTTAGTATCTCCGGAAAAACTCCAGTCTGAAATGATAAGTTGATCAAGAAAGTTAGTGGTTCTATTAAAACCGGTAATGCACGTTTTATTAAAAACAAGGGAATGCCATCCTTGCTCCAGCTGACCTTTTATTTTTTAATTTTTGACTAAGCACTCTAAACAATTCCTGCTCAGAAAACGGAAGAAAAGGAAAAATTGTATTATCCAAAAATACATCATTTACATTTACTCTACTTGTATAATTGGCAGTCTTCTTCGAAATTTATTAGTAATTCATGAATTATGACTACAGGATATGTTCAGCGCGTCTAGTTCATGATATGGGTACTTACCAAAAAGCACACAAGTGCAAAACAAACTACAACATATGCTCAAAATGTCCAGCACCATTCTCGATGCACGCACGACACCTTCGAATCCAATTTTCGATCACTCGCTGAAAAATCAAGAAAAAAAAAGAAAGAGACGCAAAAAAAAAACAGACAAGTTCCAATTCCAGATACCAACTGAATTGCGTATTGCTGAACAGCTTAGTACCTTGTGTTATCCGCTGCGCCGTTGTCTCATTGCTCGATATGAATTTTTTCAATTTTAAATTTATTACAATACTAATTACTTTTTAGAATTAAGCATAAAGAAATTTAAAAAAGTGATAAACATTGTATTTTATGGCATTTTATGCACGCAGTTACGTCAATATTCCTTAATTAATCGAACTTTTGTACATCAAGTTGGAGATTTTGATAATTCTTTTCTCGGAAATGGTTGAGTGTAGGTCCCATATCATATAAGGCTTTTTGTTTATTTTTTTTATAGTTATGTCATTCTATGAACAAACTAATAAGTAAAGAGCAAATTTGAATAAAAAAGAGGATTATGGATCACCTGCTATAGTACGCAAACAACTCAGGATAATATGTTGAAAATGATATTATATTTTCAGTGACTGTCATTCAAATGTTGAATAAAAAAA
>NW_019420246.1:0-1099 GCF_000390285.2 Anoplophora glabripennis
ATATTTTCGTATTTCATTAAGTATTTTTTTTACATAGTGTGATACATTTTTACAGGTACTGTTATTTTCTCCACATTACATATTTCCATTTGAAATTGAGGTAAAAATTTACATTCAGGGTGGGCCATTAGTGTGAGAAAGTAAAATAATTACATTTTACATACATTTTTTAATAGTAACACCCTGTATATTTTTACACATATGGATTTCCGAGAAAATTCTATATATGGCAATATAAACAATTTATTATTTTTTTACGGTGTTGCCAAGTTATGTAGAAAATTCTTCGAATTTTGGAAAAAACATGATCCCGAAGAAGTTGTATTAACTTTCAACTACTAACACTTGGAACAAAATAATTAGACAGAGTTATAGGCAAATGTTAGACAAAGACTCCTATATTAGCTAATATCGATATTTTATACATTTTTAAAATGTTTAAACTTGATTTTTTTAAATTTTTCAAATGGAATACCCTGTATTTTATTGTTCTATTTTATTCACATACTTCAACTTTTATTAATCATGTTCTATATCTACAATTGTCAGTTTTTAAGATATAGCAACATTTCTGAAAAAACTTAATTTTTATTATGTATTTTATAGAATACCACAAATAAATATTAACTAAAAAAATTAACTCAAAATGGAATGATAAATTATGAACTGACAAGTTGACACAATGTGACAATTTTTTCCAAAGCCATTTCGTGTGCCCGAGAATAACAAAAATTAGGTTTTTCCAGAAATGTTAACTAACTTAAAAACTAACAACTTTAGGTGTAGAACATACTTAATAAAAGTTTAAGGGGACTGATATGTGAATAAAATAGAACAATAAAATACAGGATGTTCCATTTGAAAAATTTTAGAAAATCAAGTTTGAGCTTTCTAAAAATGCCAGCATTATAAAAAATGCCCTGTATAAAATATCGATATTAGCTAATATAGGAACCTTTGCCTAACATTTGCCTATAACTCTGTCAAATATTTTTGCTCCAAGTGTTAGTAGTTGAAAGTTAATACAACTTCTTCGAGGTCATGTTTTTTCCAAAATTCGAAGAATTTTCTACATAACTTGGCAACCCCGCACTAAAAT
>NW_019420246.1:1400-3343 GCF_000390285.2 Anoplophora glabripennis
CAGGTCTAAGATTACAATACTTTTCTTCATTGGCAACCTACTTTAAAACGTGTTTAAAGTTATTTATGCAAGCGAGAAATTCAATAAAATCGTACGGGTGGTGGTGGTGGGGGAAGCAGAGAGCGCGGCCGCTTCGGCCTGCTCGAAATTGAATCGGCTATAACTACGTAACTAATTGATCAATCGATCTGTTTTTTTTAAAAGAAGCGTCTTTCCAAGAACTTTTAAAACCTGCTTTAAAAAATTTGATTTGATTGAATATTCACAAAGTTCTAATTGTTTACAAGTACAAAAAATCGACCAATGTTTAAACAAGCGCCAGAGCTCTCCTAATTGACGGATTTGAATTTTTCAAAAAAGTTTAAAAGCCTGAGAGCCCTTCTATATGTGATTAAATTTTTAAGTATCTAAGGGCCTAAAGGTATCTGTCCTAAAAGCATTCTGCTGGCTGTAATTCCGTTTATAGCACCGTATATTCAACAAGCGTGCAAACTTCAGGAAAAGTAATATAAACATACGAGATAAAATTATGCTTTTTTCCTTATCTTGAATATATTGTCAGTTGGCCCCTGAAAAAAGTTATATAACTAATACAATCAAGAGATATTGTTTCCAACTTGCTCAGATTTTGTAAAATGCTGGACAAAAACTTGCGTATATAAGCGCCCCCCTTTAAATAGTCTTTTGTTTCTTGCCACATTTTTTTTATTTTTAGAGGTATTGCGACATTTTATTAACCTTCGCTTTGTTTATTGTATAAAAGTATATTCCTGTTACATGCCGTTAAAATGTACCATTTCAGGAAAAAATTTATTTCAATTTCAATCAGTTACAGACAACGAAGTATTTGGGAGATTTCTAATACAAATAAACTTCGCTTTTCTAAATTTGCAGCTTAATTTAAAAATAGGCTTTTGAATGTAGTACCACAAAATTAAATCTACACGGCCAGATCCCAGTAGGTGTTGAGATTTGAATGAGGATAAGTTTGTGTAAATCGGAAAAAATATTTATCGCAAAAAACCTAATCCAACTTATAAGTTTAAATTTTTCCCTGTATACTTATACTATTAACTCACTCTTTGGCAATGAAATCCCAATTTTTTTTTTCAATACCATAGTTTTAAATTGCGGAAGTCATAAAAATTCAAATTCTGTGTAAGGAGTGTCAAATTCTATTTATAAGCATTTCTAATGTGAAAAAATTATCTGTTGTTCACTAATCAGTATGTTCCATGTGTAGCGCACTTCCTAGGCACTGACACATTTTTTCTTAATCACGCAGTAATTCGTATGGGTTGTTAAAAAAAGACTGGCCATCCATTATTTATGAAGAAGATACCAGCGGCATTGAAACTAGCCATTTTAAATTATTGCGAAAAATGGCGCATGCGCTGGTGTTGGAACAATTTTACCTTTTATGTAAAATTTCACATTCCCTTCCATTATATTGACCAATCTTTAGTTTTGTTCTGTTTTCAACATTATATGTCGTTCAGAACAGATACAAATTCGCATCAAATTCCATAATTCGACTGTTAAATATTTTGTATAGAATCTTTTAAGTGTTTGCAGCAAATCTTAGACAATCGAAAACTGCATTAAATATTTTCAATGTTATCATAAAAGATTCTTATGTGATCTGGGTAAGAGCTATAATTTATAAAATAATATCAAGATCAAGTGTATGTATAGGGTTTCTCACGGAAAATGATCACCATAGTATTTCTTTCATTTTTATTTTAAAAAAGTTCCTTATAAAAGTTGTATAGTTCTTTGAGAGAATGAGAATTGCTGAAGTAAACATATAACATACTTATATTTTGGATTCAGAAAAACTTACAGATCTTAATAAATAATAATCATAATACACTACTGGAAAAAACTAAGGGAACAAAAATTAAGCAATTTTTTGTGATTTTTGGCAATATGCACCTCAGTGA
>NW_019420246.1:4638-8625 GCF_000390285.2 Anoplophora glabripennis
AATAATAATAATAATATCTCTACTCCTCATTCTAACTACGAGAATTAGCCCAGAAGTCGGAGACTTGTGCGGGAGAGGAGGCGGCATATTATTATTACGCAGGCCGCATTTGCGCCCAGGAACGACTTATGTTGGTAGGCCCTAACCACCATTCAGTGCAGGAATGAGGGAAACCTGGAAAATCTCATTAATTAAGGGGGTGGTCAAATGCCAACCGGTGTCAATCTCTCACATTGACCCAAGCCAACATTCTTCCACCCTACCATACCTGCACAGAGGGTGCCAATCCTCCGTACAAGCATAGCTAATCTACGGTTTACCGGCCGCGGGAATCGAACCCGGGCAGAAATTTGCTCACGATTTAAGTACTGACGCCTTGAACCGTGCGGCTATCGACCGATTAAAATATTATTATAAAAATTAAAAAGAAGACATTTTCTAGGCTTTTCTCATAATTTTACATTAAATTAATAAAAAACATTCGAAAACATTTTCAACAAAAAACTTTTCATACATTTTTTGATTTTTTTTGGAAAAGTTGCTGAACATTTGTGGAAACAATATGTAGTCGTTTCTGACACGACTACTTTTATACAAATCTTTATTTAATTGTATGAAATGCAAAGTTGATATCAAGCTTAATTTCGTTCTCTATTTACACATATTTGTAAGATTGATTTTCGATTTTATCTTCCAAGTGTACTTACGTTTCAAGAAATAGTTTTTTTCCGAAACTACTTTCTTTTTGGTAAAAACAATTAAGCAATAATTTTTTCAATAAACAAAGTAATCAAAAGTTTTTGTAAACTTTATTTTTTTGTCAGAAATTTAAACGATATCTAATGTAAAATTTTGGAAAAAGTTGAGAAAAATTATTCTTTCTTACTTTGAATCATTTTCGATATACAGGGTTATTGTGGGTACATTGAACTGTAAAAATTGTATTTTTTCAAATTAATGATTAGAGACAAAAGTATCATTTTTCATTTAACCATCGATATCTCGGTAACCGATAGTCGTACAGAAACCTTTTAAAAAGTATATTGGGGATGAATAAGCAAGCTGAAATTGAATTTGAAAAAAATTCCTGAGTCCGTGGATAGTCCTAAAGAAACAACAATGTTAAAAAAAAATACTTATAGTTTTTCTTTGATTGCTCGATAACTGTAACTCAAGAAAATCTTGAAACTAGAGACTTAAAGCTTCAAAATTCTTTTTTTCTCGACACGACTATTTTTCACTGAGATACGGCCTTTCAAAAATCACTAAAAAAATTTATGAAATTTGTTTGTTCTGTAATTTTTTTCCAAAAGTGTATAATAATCTAAATAGATAAATATAATAAAAAGTAATCAAAATAATAATACATAATAAATACAAATCAAAAATTTTAAAAAAATTATTAATTAAAAATGCGTTGTTTACTTTATTCTAAAAATTAATTTATGAGGCGCTGAATGAACCATTAAACTTTTATAGGATGTTTTATGTAAAGTAAAAAATAAAAAACTTAAGCCTTTGCCTATGTAAATATAAAGTCAATATTTAATATTATAATACGATATGAGCAGTAACATTAGAAAAATATTACAGAATTTTTAATCAATTTGAAACATCTATATTTTTGAACATTTTATATCTAGGACACCTGTGATTTTTTAAAATCATGTACTTACATATCGTCGTTAATAATGCAAAGGGCCGTAAGCACTAAAACAATGTGAAGAGAAAAGTCATACAAGCGAATTTTTTGTGGTATGTATGATGGTACTACCAATTATGGTACCAATATAAATATTATCCTAATGTCCTAAGGGCGTAATTCAAAAAGAGACTGCTGTATTTTCTATTTGTCTAAAGCACATTTGCAAGATCAACGACTATACAATAAAATCTTATTAATTTATACAACGATGTTGGTGGTGACACTTTACTTCAGGCCAATATTTTGGGACAAATATTATAGATAGATAGTACAGAACACAGTTGTTCACAAAGTCAGCTAATTAACAGGATCCTACAAAATTTCGTTAACCTTTAACTCAACCTTTACATAACAAAGCCTTTGTTCTATTTGCCAACTTCATATTTACTTTTGCATATAATATGAAGAGGAATATGTAACAAGTTGACTACTGATGTGGGTTGGGACCCACGATATTTGGCTAATTGCTAGTGAGATTTAACTAGAGCGTTTCCAACTAAACTAGGGGACCTTGTGTTGTGACATACAGGGTCCTCTTGGATATTTTAATTACGCTGTAAAGAAGAAGAATAATGTACCAATTTCTGTCCACATCGAATTAAGTGTTACTATGAAGTACAGTAGCAGTTTTTTTAAGACAGAATTGACGAGTTCTACTCAAATCGCAGTTACTGTCACTCTCCAGTGAGTGACTAAAAGTTAAGTTTTCTCTAATATGATTCGAATTTAACTTACTGAGTTAATTTTTACTCAGACTTGATTATAGCGAAATTAACCGCCACATAGGTACATAGTAAAAAATAACATGGTGTAAATTATGAATGAAATTGTTTTGGTGTTATATTACACTTTTCTGTTAACTTCATTCTAAAATAGTGACAATTATTTACCTGACACCCTGTAAGTCGTTAAAATTTAAGACAATACTTATTTTTATATTTACGCGGTATCTCTAGAGTTTAGTCTACGTCTGATTTTTACGAGGCCCTATAATCTTCGTTCATTCTCGGCAATTTTACCCGTCGAGTAAAATTGTTCAGAGCAGAAAACGTGTTCGACGAAAACAAATTGCTTATCTTTACAATTTCCGGAGAAAAACCGGCTGGATGTGCGAAAACTGACGGGCGAACACGTATTAGGGGTTGAACTGATTGAGATTTGGAAATAACCAACTAGAAATACCTGCAACAAGTTCCAGGACGTAATTCTCTTAACGAGATACAATAAAAACTAATGATATCACTCCCTCTTTATCCAGCCGTTACTTGAAGAAAACTTTTCGAGATTTGATGTTGATTATTGAAATTACTATGTATTGGCAGCAACAGCTAATGACGCTTTAACTGTAAAGAAGGATATAATGCGAATGACTGTTATCGATGGTTAGCCTGTTGATAAAATATTCCTAGCTAGGAGTACCGGAAGATGATCCTCCCAAAACTATGCTATTAGTGTGTCACTAAAGAATTATAATTATAAGTAAAGAATCGAACCCAAAATTCCTATGTCGAGATGTTTCGTTTATCGTCTCCTAATTGTAGTAAATTTAAGGTAAATACCTACAGTTTATGTTTAGTTGTGTTCCATACCGAAATTATGCTTGGCTAATTTAATCTAGAACCTGAATAATTACGATAAGGTCAGAGGGTTATTGTTGATATATGTGGTAGCTAAATGAAAACGAAACAGAGCCATTTTCAGGAACTGCGTCAAGATTGTAGAAAAACGCTCAGACCCGTCGATTTTTTATTAAAGGGGGGCGTTCTTTGCTAGTATTTTTGACTCCGCCACTTTCACCCCCAAGCAAGGGTAAGCGTCACCCCAAGTATTTAAATGGCATCGGGGGTTGAGTAATATTTCTTTTGAAAACTCTTACAATTCTCTTTACAACAGACTTTAAATTTTATAATTCCGTCCAATACTTATTAAGAATTTTGATTTTAAAGTTGAAACTTATATACCTACAAACAATTAGTAACGGTAAAAATTTCAGTCATTCGAGTTAAGTACGCCAATGGTATAAATTTAGAATTTTTTGCGTTACATTGGTTTTTGGCGATTTGTTATCGTAAAAAAAACACAATTGTAAAAGAACATAAATGAATGCTATACGTAAAATTAGTGGATTCCAAATTATTTTCTAGTATTATTTGGAAGCGTTGGTTGGTAATTTGTTTAATTGTGTTTTTGAAAATTAAACACTATGGTTTATTCCATTGCGGAAGGGGTAGATATCATTTCGCTTTACTTTATGAACAATAAATGTGCGAATAGAACAGCTC
>NW_019420247.1:0-1058 GCF_000390285.2 Anoplophora glabripennis
TTTATTAATTAATCAAATATATGTTTTATATGTTTTTATTTTGAACAATCTTATTTTAAGATGTTTCAATGATACTGTGTTTTTTTAGATGGACGAGTATATACAGGGTGCGGCATTAGTGCGTCGAAGTACGATATCTCCTTTATTATAGAAGATATCAAGAAAAGTTTACAAAAATTGTAGCCAACTTAAAACTGCACATTTTAAAATTATTTTCGTATATACAGGGTGCTACGTTTTACCAGGGTGAACCAAACATACTATTTTTTAAATGGGAGGATATTATTTAAAATTTAGATTAAGCTCATCTCTCCCATGCTTCCAATATAGGGTTTAATTATGTTATACAGGGCTTTTCAAACGTTATGGTCAATTGTATACGAGAATCACTCCCATTTCAACCTCCTGTATACCCTAGACAGCACAACTTAACAATAATTTTTTGCAACCATAACTTTTTGATATGGGTTTGAGAAAGTGCTATTTCTTTATTATTACAACAGTTGAATATAGGGCGAGCCAAAACGCGAGCACATAATTTTCTCAATCTTTTTAAATGAATAACCCTGTATTTTATTTTAAAAGCTGAAAATACACTTTATGTTCTTTCATTTTTAAAAAGCATTCCCTATAGCTAAAATCATTCATTTCTGAGATATTTACCATTTAATAACAAAAAGAGAGTTTTAAAAAAATCCTATTATAACAAGTTGGCCGTGGGCAAATGACAGTGTGACAAATTGTTATAAAACATTAGAAAATATCCATTGATTCTCGTATTCAATTGACCATAACGTTTGAAATGCCCTGCATAACATAATTAAACCCTATATTGGAAGCATGGGAGAGATGAGCTTAATCTAAATTTTAATATCCTCCCATTTAAAAAATAGTATGTTTGGTTCACCCTGGTAATAATTCTAAAATTTGCAGTTTTAAGTTATAGTCTGTTTAGAAATGAAAGAGAGTAATAAAAACTTATTATGTATGCAAATCGTAAATAAATGTAGTACTGGTGCTTATATTCAATATTTTTATATTATGTATTATCGGTATAG
>NW_019420247.1:1421-6844 GCF_000390285.2 Anoplophora glabripennis
CCAAAAATGCTTGTCGAAAACTTTTTACATTTTTATCTTGCCATACTTTTGTTACAGTATATCCCTCGTTGACCCAAGTTTCGTCTAGATAATAAATATTCCTCCCTTCGTCACGGAATTTTCTAATTGATCTTAAGTAGGATCTTCGCCAACAAATAATTTCATCTTTATCGATAAGAACTGACTTCCTGTTCTGCTTTTCCCAGCAAAAATTCAACTCTCGTAAGACGGCCCATAATTTGCTTCTACTGATTTTTGGCAAATCGTTGTCCTCTGAAAGTTCACTTAAAATTTTGTTTAGCGTTGGTATTTCTTTTTTAAAATAAAATGAGTGTACTTTTCTGCGAATGACATTTTTGAAGAAATAATCTATAACGACTTTTGACTTCCCTGTAGATGATTTTCGGGGATTTACAGTTATCTTGTTCATTTTTTGTTTCCTTTAAATGTCTGTAGACAGTCGATTTTCCAATCCCTGTTATTTTTGTTAGCATTAGTGTTACCCGATAATTACCTGAAACGAAATATTACCACGCCCATGGCCGGTTCTTATCTCGGGGTTTTATTACTCTCTTTCATTTCCAAACAGACTATAGCTACAATTTTTGTATATAACTTTTTTTGATATCTTCTATAATAACGGAGATATCGTACTTCGACGCACTAATGCCGCAGCCTGTATGTTAGCTCATTCTTTTTTCTAAACCATACACCGATAAAAACACCTAGATTTTGGAAAAAACGCGGATGTTTTGTGTTTATTTATTAAATTTCACATTTTTGCCAAAATTGGTACTTTGATTAAACTTATTTGCTATTTGGACTTACCCCTGGTGAAAAGTCAGCGCCTACTGAGATACTGGCCACTATATTGAAGAGACTTTTTGTTTAAATGGCCATTTTAAGAAAAAGATGAAAGTAAATTAGTAGATACTGGGCTATGGGCCTCATCTAGCAACTGCAGTAGAAAACAGAAATTCGTTCTTCTCTGAAATTTTAGCCACATGCAACAAGTATACGTTTTTTACAACATCTAAAGAAAAAAGAATGTCCGCAAAATTTCTCTCAATACAGCAAATTCTGCTGAAGTAATTGGATCTAAATCGATTTTCATCCCACGAAGCTACCCTCAAAGTATGACCGTTTAGTTTCGCTGCAAATCTGGCAGACCATATGTCTTAACAGTACCAAAGTTACTGTTACTAATTAATTGGAATGTCATATTTCAGAAGGCAATGTTTCCATAACGCTATTACTCTGGAGTTAGTCGGTTGTCTTCTTGATTAATGCTTAAATTACTTAAACAATGCATATTGCAATACCGAAGCTGCTGGTTTGTAAGAATGATGGAGAAATATAATTCTCAACACTGTGCTAAATGTGCCATTCCGTAATTTATGGATACAAAGAACTTATATTAGCGCCAAGGGAATTTCATGGCAGCCGTTTCTTTTCACATAATTCGGAATATTGGTTCTATACATCTTTCTACGTGAAAGGTATTGTAATGCAATATATTGCTATTAGCGAGATAATCTTTTATCTATCACGTTGTAGTTTAATCAAAATATATTTGTAGATAAACTAGCTGTGGTTTAATGAAGTTCGAGCTAAACATTGATGAAAAGTAAATCATATATAAAAACTTATGTTAACGTTGATACATTTTTATATGTACTAAAGCAACCATTAAGGGCTCTATGACACTTCATAAATGGGATGTGTAACAAATTTATTAAACAGTTACTGAGAAAAGTTGTAGACACGGATTTGAAACTTTATTATAGTGTAATTCTCTCATAATATTACGTAAATTTATATGTATAAAAATTTGGATAAAATCTATCCAAGCGACGCCAGAATTGGAATAAAATAATTTATTTTACAGATTTTGATAGGTCCTTTTCTGCAACATGGATTTACATAATTATTTAAGTGAATTAACAATGATAGTGTGTCAATTTACTCTGCGACCCACATCATTCCAGCAATGAGCACACAAAGTTTATTTCATCTAGTCCAACCCTAGTCATATTTTTGGTACCGACAGATTGGTAGGTCGTTCTCTGCCAGTAGGTACAAATCAGTGCCTTGTGCCAATAAGCATTGAGTATATCTCACCCATTTATAAGTGAAGTGCTTTTAAATTTTGCAATCGTATTCACCAGTTCTTAAGTACCTAGTTGTTTAAAACCTGTTCTTCCTATTTAACTTTTGTAGAACAATTTTAGAAAAATTCACTAATAGAAGACATATACAGAGTAGTCGATATTCAAAAACACGTAGATTATTAAAGATTAATAATAACATGTTAGAAGCACTGTATTCGAAAGATGTTTACTCTTCGTGTGCTAAATTTCGTTAAAAAATAAATAAATTTTTTCCAACCCTACAATGACCCATATTTGAAATTTTGCCGAATGTTGTTGATTGCGAAGGTGCGTTTTTTTTTAAATATAGTCGTAACTTTTCAGTTTTAACGTATTAGTGATATGTCACTTATTATTTTTACAGTGAAAAAAGCTTTTTCTTATGTATAAATGTGACCACATCAAAAAAAAAATCAGAACACTTATTAGTTACTAAATATCACTGAAAATTAGTTTGATAGTCTTAAATTTAAAAGGAATTTCAAAATTTTTCAATTAATTAACTGAGGTAAAACCTAAAGTAATTATTATACCTATACATTATAAAAAGCAATAAAATATATAGAAATATATTTGATGCGTGCAGCTATTATTTTCGACATGTTTTTTTTTTCATTTTATTACCATTAATAAAGCTGCAGTTAATGTACATGTTCAATTCGAAAGCACATTCGAAAAAAACATAACAGCACTTTTTTATTGCAAAATAAGTAGAAACTTGAAAAAAATAGTTATTGTATATTGTCAATAGTGTCAATCACCTTCCTTAAAGCTTTATTCATAAATTTAATTATTAGTATTAATAATCTGCCTATTCTAATTTATGTTACAGTACGATTATAAATTAATCCTCAAATTTGAGGGGTAAATCTAACTCTTAAATTTAGTCTCCGATGTAAAATAATTGGAGTCATGCGGAAACAATGCATAAATGGAAAACGGTTAATTGCAAATTAATTGTCAGGCACACAATTCACATCAAAATTATATTTCATGGAATATTTAGTTGGGTCGTAGGGATATGATAGGATCATAATAATATATTACATTCCACAAACATACACAATTGTGCAATATAGAAAATGTTTGAACTGATACACAAAATAAATATCAATAAACTATAAAATAAAATAAGAAGCTGCATTCACACAATCTGCTGCATCTCAGGGATAAATTTTGTAGTAGGTAACTTGAGAAAAATGTTAGAAAAAAATAAATTTTTGGAACAAAAATGTATATGTCGCACACAGAAAAAGAGTAAGATCAATACGTTTAATTTCAGGTATATATAATAATAGTAATATCCCTCATATTAATCACAAGGATTTGCCCAAAAGTCGAAGACCTGTGTGGAAGAGGGGGCGGCATATTATTATCCAGTAGCAGCATGTGCGCCCAGGAACAACTTCCGTTGGTAAGACCTTGCCACCATTGCAGGAGATTGAGAAAGAACTTATTCGGCTAGAAGGAATAAAACGTAGGCGCGGTGATTTGGGATAGTTACTACAAATATATTTTTGGAGTGTTTCCTTTGCCGTATCCAGTGTATTTCTGGGCGGAGTTATCTCACACGCAAACTTGCAAAGTGTGCTCTCACGCGTATTACGAATGACGCTAGAGACTACAGTTGTCCAGCTATGTAATGGTTGAAAGCACTACAACTTCAATAATTTTTTTCTCGTAAACTATAAGGATTTTACAATTTTTTTTTTACAATATTGACTCCATTTCTCATGCCGTATCTATTCCCAAATTTTTTTGGATAAATTGTGAATCACCCTGTATAATATAAAAAACTATTGTCATCTTTGCTGCTGCATCTCACGAAGGATATAAAGATTTAGTTATTTTCTTAGAAACCGAGGTTCCCTACCAGTGCTGAAAAAAATTATTCCACATCAAATTGACAAAACTGTTTTATTCAATACACGAACGAAAAACTTCCAAAAGTCAATTAAAATCGTACATGCATTATTAGAGCCATCGCCATAAATATTAAATCCACAAAAGGTACATTTGGCAGCCCGTAATAAATGAGGAAAGTTAATTTTAAACTGGAACAACACGGGTTAATTTTTCATTCAGTTTTGGCATTCGGATTTTGTTAATTTTATATACCTGCTGCTGAACCGCTCGCAGGAGGGCTGTTTTACGCTTAATTCATATGTTGGAAGCTACGTAAATATTCTATTTATCTTGGGGTATATGTTTCATTTATATTTAATACTCTGCGCATATCACATGACTGATATCAGAGCTTGTAATTAACGATTCAGTTAAATGTTTTTGTAGTTTACTTACGACTGACTTATAGAAGGATGCCCAAGAATATCAGGTCAACTTATAGTCCATGATATTGAAATTTTCGGTAGAAGGAACGCCTTAAAGGAAACAACTGTGAAAAGATTAGTTGCCAAATTTGAGTAAAACAGGTTCGGTTGCAAACAACAAAAAAAAAAACAGACCGGCCTTGTACTGGCCTTTTAGTCGAAAATATTGCTACGGTGAGGGAAGTGTGGCGGAAATTCCGGCAACCTCAGTGCACCGTCGGTCACTGCAATTAAACAGACTCTCAATAAATTGAATACATTCCTGGAGCTTCGAGTAATATAGCTGCTACCCAAAAATTATCCACATTTAAATAAAAATAAACAAATCATAACGAAAAATCGAATTTTAATTCTTAATTTCAAGAGCTAATAACTCTACAATGCCGATCCGAATAATTTTTTACATAAACTTGCGACATTATTTTTGCGAGATTACCCACCATTTTATGGACATGTATTCAGGATGTCCGAAAGCGAATGATTAGCTTCCTTGGGTGAAAATAAACTGAATTACTTTACGTTATCTTAGTAGGTACACCTATTGTTTCCTTAAAAAGATATGGGTTTTGAAAAAAAAAATGTTTAATATTCTGACATATATTGCAAAGAAATTCAAATGTTTTTTGAGACGTCTCTTTATTTACTTAAAAGAGAAAAATGGATTTGCAGTTATCATTTATTGACAGACAAGTATTTGGGAATATTTTCCTTTAATTAAGCTTCGACTGTCTGTAGAATTTGCAAGTAAATTAAATATTTTCTTTAGAATTTATTAAATTCAAAAGTCAGTAACCTACCGGCTTGGATATAAACTTTGCGGTACTTCAAAAGCCTGTATCTCAGTAAATACTGACTTTTGAATAGAGCTGAAGGGGTCTAATTCGTAAAAAGTATCTAATTTGGTTGCTGTTTAATTGCATTAGATCTCCCAAACAGACAGCTG
>NW_019420248.1:0-954 GCF_000390285.2 Anoplophora glabripennis
TGGGTACGGAAAATAAGCTGAAGTTTATTCTGCTGAATGGAAGTATCAAAACTTGGTATATACAGTGAATCAAAACGGGAGTAAAAAATTCTTGCGTTCAATATTAACAACAAGGACTTTCGTAAATAAAATACTAAAGGACAAAGGTTGTTTACAACGTTGGAAATTATTTTTCCAGTGATGGCCAGAAGTACGGAATAAAATTCATATCTTTTGAATGAGTTAATTTTTTTTAAAACGCCGAAATACGTTAACTGATTTTGATTTTTTCCCATCTTTCGGTTATATAATAATTAATTTTTCTTCAACCCCCTAACCCCCAGCTACCCCTACTTTNCTTATTGTTATAATATACCTTAAACTAACTCATATCAAAAATTCAGCCAAGTTGGCAAAATTTCGATTTAAAGGCTTAGTTAATTGGACTATTATTTATATAATAACTCTGAAACTATGAAATATACATAAAAAATAATAGACAACAAAAATGTAGATTTTTTTCAACAAATATTTTGTTTTTTTATTCCTATAGCATAAAAAATAAAGGAGATATCGCCGCTTGAAATATCCATTTTTAGTGAAAAAACGACCTGTCTGGAACCCTTCGATCCTTTCCCTTTAAAAAACGAAGGACTTAAAAGGTTTTATATACAAACGATCTTACAGTTGTTGAAATTATCTTTAAAATGCTTTTTCGTAGGATACTATAGCTTCAAAATTAACCGAGTTGTAGTAAAAAAACCAATGACATTTTGTCGGAGCAAAATAGGCATTTTTGGAGCAAAATGTTAGGATTCAATAAAAATATTTTACATTAGTATTGGTAAAAGAGTAGTTTATAAGAGTTGAAAATGGCAAAAGTAAAATATTCTTTCATAAACAATATAAGGGAATTTTTATTTTAAATTATTGCACAATTATAGCATTCCAAGATTTAAAACGTAATTTTTTATA
>NW_019420248.1:1000-4859 GCF_000390285.2 Anoplophora glabripennis
GGCAGGTATCATCAACAACAGAATCTTGGGCCCATTCTTTTTTGAAGAAAATCTTACTGCCGCACGCTACCTGGATTTCCTAACATTTGACCTGATACCTGCTCTAGCTGTGATTTTCCCTCATGAAATTGATCCAGATATACCGAATGAAAGAATTTGGTTCCAACAAGATGGCGCTCCCCCACATTTTGGTATTGATGTTCGAAGATACTTAGATGAAATGTTTCCAAATCGCTGGATTGGTAGACGGGGTACAGTTGAATGGCCGCCAAGATCCCCCGACTTAACACCCCTGGATTATTTTCTTTGGGGGTATTTGAAAGAAAGTCTACCAGGACAGACCGGATAATATTGAGAATTTAAAGAACAAGATTAGGGCGGAGATGCATAATTTACCAGCTGAAATCATTCAGAATTGCCGTGAACAGCATTACTATCGTCTTGGAGAATGCCAAATAATGAATGGAGGACATTTTCAGCATTTGCAACATTGAGTTTATTTTTGTAAATTATCTAGTTTTTGCAATTTCTAAATGAAAAAAAACTTGTTTATTTGGTATGGCTGGATTCTGTTTTCTATAAGCTTTTCAACGAGCCCCCTCATGCCTTATGTTTCCATTTAAAAAAAAGGTAGGGGTAGCTGAGGGTTAGGGGGTTGAAGAAAAATTAATTATTATATAACCGAAAGATGGGAAAAAATCAAAATCAGTTAACGTGTTTCAGCGTTTAAAAAAAAATTAACTCATTCAAAAGATATGAATTTTATTCCGTACTTCTGGCCATCCCTGTATTAGACCAAATTACGTAGAAAACCAAAAAATAAATATTGACTTTACGTATCAAAAAAGTGCGAATATATTGAGAACCGCTGGTATCGAGAGGGAATAGCACGTCGTCTAAGTCATCTGTATGTGTATGTTAAGCAAAAAAATTAAGTGTCATGAAACAGTGACAGACTTGAAAAAACCGGAATTAAATTTTTGTATCGTACGATAAAAAATGAAAAATAAAAAAATACGTGTTTTAAATATTTTGAGTATATCCTGAATTGGGAAAGATTATAACAAAATGGGAAAGGTCCTATTTCATAATATTTAAAACACTTAAACCAAAACGTAATCAATTACTGTAGTTGAAAAGGGTTGCTATGACTGACAATTTAAATGAATCAGTGACAGCTACATATTGAACTCGTGCAAACATTTGCATTGTGCAGCATTGAAAATTATTAGGTCAATACTGCCCACCTCGCAATTCAGATCTAGTTCAACAGATTAATAATTGGTGACACATAGAAAACCATACATCAAACAGCCAGAAGAATATTCACTCAACTGTGAGGTCTCCCGTAAATGTAAAATAATAATTTACTTAGAACGTAGCAACTCGTAAACCAAGTTTAAATGTTGTGGAATGTAAAGTGCATGATAATAACGACATGAAAGTCCTCCAAACCGCAACCGCAATCACAGGAACACAGAGTTGAAATAAAATATAGAGATCAGGAGGGGAAATAACGAGCATTAGAGTGTATATATGATTTCTTTCAGCGTGGTTAACCGTTTTGAATTCATTTAAACCACGTAACAAGTGTTTCGTTAAAATCTATCGAACATGAAAATAATATACAGAGTGGAACGTTTAACTAGTACAAATTCTGTAACTTAATAAATAAAGGGTTGTCACAAAATTCGTGAAACACGTCAATTTTTATTTTTAATGAGGCATATCCCCACTGGTTGCTTGAAATGCCATACTCAAAGGCCTCAAAAAACAAAATGTCCGGGATGGAATTATTGGAGACTGCATAGTAGGTCATATATTTTTCAATGAAAATGTAACCGGACGAACATACCTAACTATGCTGCAAGATGAACTGGTTCCTGCTTTAGTGGTTTTATTCCCTAATAATTTGGATCCCGATTTATGTGACCAACGGATATGGTTGTAACAAGACGGGGCACCACCACATTTTGCTCGAAATGTACGGACCTATCTCAACGAAGTGTTTCCGAATAGGTGGATTGGAAAAATTAAAGTTTATTTCGTCGACAGTAAATATAGATGCAGCTAATTGGTCAAAAACAAACAAAACTTCTATTAACGTATGGCAACCTTCGAGCATATACTCCTAGAGGCAGCCTTCGGTGCTAAGAAAGCGCGACTGGTGTGCGAGAGAGAAAGGAGAATAAAAGGACATGATATCTCTCTCGCTCCGCGAGCTGATTGGTAGGTGTAGGACGGTCACTGGCACGGAGGGGAACACGCACCGACCAATCCAGATCGCGGAGTGAGAGAGATAGCATATCCTTGTATTCTCCTTTCTCTCTCGCACACCAGTCCCGCTTTCTCAGCACTGATGGCTGCCTCTAGGAGTATATGCTCGAAGATGGAATCACATTCAATTTTATCACAGTCATAAAACATTCGCCATATTTTAATATTTTATTGCACTCGGCTGTACGTACTATTGAAAACAAATCAATAGTGGATCATACAGCGGTGTAAACATAATAGTACGAATCTAACAAATCTGTTTTACCGCACAGGCACAAATGGAGGTCACGAAATCTCTTAACATGTCTGCGACTGTCACGACTTCGAGGACTCGTGGCACAGTAAAAACATTGTAATAACAATAAAGAGCCTTTAATTGCCATTGACAGTTGTTTAATGCACCTATAGTGGTTTGCTAATGTATTTTGAATTATATTTATTACCGTTAATGCATGCAGAGCTAATTGACAACGCAACAAGAGTCTTACAATACAATTTTTTTTAATGAAATTAATTGCTATTCATAGGTCGAATAAAAACATTACGATTGAGTCTAAAGTCTTTATCGTTTAGTAAAATCAACACGAACTAAAAAAAGGAAGTTAGATCCTACAATTTTAGTTGTTACAAGTAAGAGAAGTTGTCTCTGTTAGGATCTGTCACCAACCCACAGTTTCAAATATGTTGTACCCATTATCTAATAATGCAATACAGGACTCGTATATTTTGTTTTATTTTCAATATAAGAGGCCACAACACAAATACGTGAAAGTCTAGCGTCGTCTCATTTTCAATATTAAACTGCATTCTCTCGACGCTAAAGCTACTTTTGTTTCATATTTTTTTTTACAATACATATTTTCTTGCCAATACTTTAGTTTACTTTATTTTTATTCTTACTAGTTGTGTATCCTTCAAGTAATTAAATATGTAGCTACGTTTTAATTTGAGATAAGAATCTGTATGTTGTCGCACCTGTTGTCTCGTAGAAATTAATAAAATATTAATTTTTACTTAAAAAACCTTAACTGTTGCTTGGTTACCAGTCACAGAATTATAATCGCATTAAGGACAAGTAGTTGTATTACCTCAGATTTCTCTAAATTTTCAAGAAACATGTGACAAAAAAATTGTCTTTCATCAATGATATTGAATGTTTTTAACAAAATATTATGATTATAGAGGTTTGAAGAGGTTTTTGGACCATGATAACTCCAAGTTTATTAAGTTTATTATTCCATCCTTTGAAAATTGTGTTGTTGTAATAAACAAATCTTACATTTGTCAAGATTACTAGGTAACTAATTTTCCACTATTCCTCAATTAAATCTACATGCAAGTATTTCTCTAAGTAATCAATGATTAATAAAAAAAACACAACACAGAAATGAGACAACCCCCAAATCCAAAAGCCAAAGGCTTGTGCGGAAGGGGGCTACACTTGAAAAAACGCGGACAAACACCCATTATCCATCGACAATGCCAGTGCCGACACCGGGGATCGAACCCGGACCAGAGTAGGAAGCCTAGCCGAGAAATGCTTGCCACCGCACTCTCGACCGACTGCGCTACCGTGGCGATT
>NW_019420248.1:5780-6833 GCF_000390285.2 Anoplophora glabripennis
TACCCTATTTTGCTTATTTAAAGCACGCCCCAGAGTGTTTAAATCCAACTTTAAAAAACGCGCGTGTTTTAAAGTTACCATGGCAACATCAAGAACCCGAGAAACGTCAAGTCTAAATGTCACCTTTTTAATTATTGATCTGACAGAAGTACCTTGTAACGTCAAATAAAATATTACTAACAAATGTTTCAAAAGCTTTATTCAAATATTTAACATCTTAATTATTTAAATGAATGTGAAATGTGCAGTTGGTATTGTTTGAAATATTAATACTTCGGTTTTTTAAATCAGATGAAATGATATTCAAATTAATACATTTGACATTTTCTGAAGATAAGCAAGCACAACTCGTTCATCTGTATTAGTTAGCTCTTTTGCTCTTCCATCCTTTGATGAACTTGTCGTATTCTTTCCTATAAGCGATTTTTGCGGTATTAATAGCAATTCTGCTTTACTATTTAAGTAATCAATGTTAGAAGTCATTTTTAAACAATATACAACTAGTAATAACTGTGTGTAACAGCAATAATTAATCTTATGTGCCAATACAGTTACAAATTAATTTTTGTTTTCCGTTTTCATGACAACGAAAGGTATACTGATGTAACATCACAAATTCAACCATTTGACATTATTAGTTCTTATTTCCATTTTTTGTAGTATTAACACAATATTTATGATTTCAACTCGTACAAATAAAAAAAATAGCGTAAAGTATTCGTGGATAACTGGTCTTTAAAACACTTGATCTATTTCGAGCACTCCGGCTGCGCCGTCGTGCTCGAAAAATTTCGCGTGTTTTAAAGACCTTAATATCCACTTATACTTTAATATACTATATTATAGGCATATTATTATTATAGGCATATTATAATTGCGAAAGGGAGAAATAAGAGGAATATATTGTTTACTAATATTATAACAAACTGGCATTATGCAGACCTTTTGAAACGGAACAAAATGAAATTTACCATCAATATAGTAAAATTGTTTGAGGACATAAATAATTAATAGTATATTATTCAACGAGCGTATAATGATGGGTATTATTCA
>NW_019420249.1:0-2956 GCF_000390285.2 Anoplophora glabripennis
CATAACTCATGCTCCTGCAATGCCTAAGACCGTCACTACTTTCATTAGCAAATATAAGTTATCGGGTGCCTGAACGAGAAAATTGTTGACTTGTTCTCTTGTAAAACGTTTGACTTTTTAAGTGTATAACCGTCATTCTTACGTTTCAAAAATGCTCTCAGCTTGAAGTAATTTGATATATCCACGTTCTCCTCTATTAAAATAGTTGACTTAATCATTGAGTATTCACTCCAAAAACTTGCCGGTGACTTTAAAGTTTTTGACTTCTCCATGAAATATGCTAGCAGCGACATTTCAGAAATACCAGTATTTTTGTTCTGGCTCTATTCTTTGAAATATGTATCTATATGTTCGTCCGTAGCGCAGTTCGAGTTCTCGAGCAATAAAAATTCGCAGGTAACATTTGCTGCACTTTCTATTTGAAAATCACTCTTTGTTTATAAACACCTTAGAAACGTCAAAATCCAAACAATCAAGGCGATTTTGCAAGATTTCGAATAATGTCAAAATGAATTGATTAAGAAATGTCAAAAAATACAACCTATTCTTTATTTCATGGACCATAAAGAACTGTGGGAGCAGATGTTATACACCACGCAGCAGTTAAGTATAATTTACCAGTCTCGGTCTCTATTGCCAGACTTTGCTCCGGTCGGGCGCAAAATCGTCCTCGACTGGTAAATAATACTTACCTCCTTTATGGTGTAAATAACTATAATGTGTGAGCTTGTGTCCAAGTAAATCCCCAAATAAGTGTTAGGGAATTAGTGAGAGCTCTGGGAAGTACTTTTATCACAAATTGACACTAATTTTGCATGAAGCAAGAGCTGTCACATGTCGTTTGACATAATTTATCATTTGTCTATTTTCATAGGACATAGCCTGCCTCGTTATGGAAACAGTAATCTTTATAAGTATTGACATGTTTGAAATTAATAAAAAAATGAAACATTGCAGTTAGCAAAAGAATTTCAAAATATAGCAAGGTACTTTTCTGTATAGTTTTACAATTTAATTTTCTCTTGGACTATGTCAATGTTATTTAGAGAATTAAATAAAGGGAGATATTCTAACACAACTTCACATTATTTTAGCAATAACTTGAAAACGAAAAAAGATACTGACCTCCGGTTTGTGTATTTGTTTTCCTTATAATGACAAAAAAAGTTGCAACAAAACTTATGAAGGGTTTAACAGTGTATCTAAAAAGTGTATTTTCAACATAGGTTATACATGTAAGCGAAATTTCGAAAAGAAGACAATAAACTTGAAAATATTTTAAATCAATTTCTTTTGGACGTATTTGATAATAGATTTTTTACCCCATAATCGTAACACTTCTAATTCACCGTGATTTATATTTTTGTATGGACTAACAAAGTTGGATTTTTATAGTAATACGGGAATTTTCTTTTTTCTAGATCAACAAGGCAACTGGAAGGAAAATGCAGCGCCCCAATTACTTCTACCATTGTTCAATTTTAACGCCGCTATAATTAAGAAAGGAAATAATTGGAAATAATCAGATTCGAATCAAGACAGCCTAATAAATATAGAAAGGAGAAAGTTTTCATCGCATTAAGGAAATTAGCTCCACCCCTAAATTACCTTATTAAGGAGAGCGCCGTCTGGAAAAGTTTTACTACTTAACTTCTTACAATGCCATCAAAGATGTGAACACTGGCGGCGGATCAGTTCCGTAAAACGTTTATTTTAAGGTGCCAATATGTGATTTCTTAACAGAATTATTTTCGTATTAACGAAATCCTTAAAAGCAAAGATTGAGGTAGTGGAACAATAGTCCAGAAAATGGAGGAAATCAACTCTACCCTAAGCACGGACCTGTCATCCACGTACTTGCCGATGGAATTTGAAACGAACTCTACAATTATCCCTTTACAGTACATGAATATTACAGAAGAGATGCCTATCGCCTACGCTGTACCCCTCTACGGCTACATTGTACCCTTCCTGCTGGTGATAACCATAGTTGCGAATACTCTAATTGTAGTAGTTTTAAGTAAAAGGCACATGCGAACTCCAACGAACGTGGTGCTTATGGCCATGGCCCTCTGTGATATGTTTACCTTACTCGTACCATCCCCTTGGTTCATCTATATGTACACCTTTGGCAACCATTATAAACCCCTGTGGCCGGTCAGTTTGTGCTACGCCTGGAATGTAATGCACGAGGTAAGTACCTGAATGATTTATATGCACAGTAATTAGTTGCTTAGTGCCTAAATGGCTCCTTAATGGGAAATACCTTGGGTTAGTTACATTGTTAATTATTCGGGCTCTTCGGGAATAAGAGTTTCTAAATGCTTTAATTTCGACAGCTCAGACCAAGTTAGGATACGTGAATAAATTATGGGTTATTATGTGAAGGTGTTCTATTCTTGCGGACTATTTTAACAGCAAAATTGACATCTGGTCCAAATAACTTAAATACAAAATAAAAGGTTCTGAATAAACACATTATTTCTTAAAATCATCAGCATACTAATACTGACAGAGTATTAACATGAACCAATGTTTAAAATATAATTGTTTTACTAAATTTAATGATTAAAAAACTTTTATCCACAACCACCTTATAACCGGACTTTTATCCACACATATGAACCGTTTAAAGTGAGACTTTATCCACTAGTGGAATATAGTAACTTTATTTCTCTAGTAGAATAATGAATAAATAATTAATATTTACATTTATAGTAATAGACATTTTGTTTTTTGTTTCATCGCACCTAACTTCCTTTCCGTTAATACCAACCCTTGTAGCATTCTTGCCATCATTTTCGGAACACATAACATCTGCCGAGGTTTGTGAAGAATTTGCACAAGTTACAGATGTCTCTTTTTGTAAGGAACAGCTATATTTTCCTTGGATTTTCCTTGCAATATCAAGTTTGTTAGATATAGACTCATCAACATATATAGGACAAGAAAGAAA
>NW_019420249.1:3292-6699 GCF_000390285.2 Anoplophora glabripennis
ATACTATAATTTCTTTGGTTTTAAAGGAATAATGTGGCCTCTGAGTCACTGGTGACTTATAAGTCATAAGTAACTGGTAAATTATGACTTATAACCCACTAGTGACTTATAGAAATCATAAAAAGACAAATGTTTGGTTTATTTTTCTAGTTTTTATTAGAAAACCAATTTGAAACAGTAATAAGTCAACAAATAACCTAAAATGCTACAAACTTACAATCTACCTGCTTATTAATATTAACATTAACATTTATGGTAAAGCCGTAATTTGATATTTGAAGGAGCACCGTCAAAAGTAACAGAAACTATTTTGATACCTAATTCACTTAAAAATACTAAACATTATTTAAACAAATTAGCTTTTTCTCCACCACTTAAACCGTTTGTCAAGAAGTACGCAACAGGTATTTTCCAATGACTATTTATAGCTACAACCATAAAAACAAGGGATTCCGTAGATTCTGGAATATTATCCCCATATACTTCAGTGCCGACATCAATATATCCAATGAATCGTTTCCCATTCCACTTAACACTTTAGCCGTTTCGTCAAATACCAAATTGCCCAAAATTTCACTGTTTGTTTCTCTTACTTTCATTTTAACAGCAGCCAATGCTTCATTTGCAAATGCAGATGTTCCATCTATAGATCTGTATCACTTAGAAATTGTTTTTGTATGTGACAAAGCCATGTTAAAACTTCTTCTTGAATAATTATAAGCATCTGTTGAATAATAACTTAACGTTAAGGCAAACGACCTAAGCTCAGGTAAATACTTTTTGCGAGATTGTCATTTTCTTGATCTTTGACAGATTTCACCTAACATTCCAGGTGCCGATTCCTAAAAATACATATTGTTTACAGTCACAGAAAGGATAAGTATTTTTCAACTTACATGAATGATACATTGAGCAGTTTCTGTTAAAAAATTTCAGAAGAGAATTAAAGCTACAAATTATGGCTTTTAGACGACTATTTGCCTGCTGCAGACTTCGGATCATAATCATAATAATTTAGATAATGATTTAGTCAGTATTTTATCACTGCTAATTAAGTACTAAATGTAAAATACCCTTATGTAATTCCTCAAACGCCGCCTATGTTGCTTGTTTACTTACCTGTGAAGAGACCGCTGCTCGCCATTTTTAAATAAAACTTTACAAATAACACTTTCTAACTATGTCTTAGCACTAAATAAATGTCCATACATAAAAACTACACAACAATAAGAGGAAAATGCCACACTAAACACAAATAAACTCAAATACGTTAATAGCGGCTACACACTTTTGCTTTGACAGATGTCACCGTCAATCATGGAAATGCGGACGTAGGCGGGAATATTAATTCGACCAATAGAAATTTGTGTCTCCTGAAGATCTGATTTATTTATGTACATTCGCAAACAAATACATCCAAAGCTCCTTCTAGTGGTTACAATTCGTTGGGTAATACCACTCTAGAGGTTATAAAAAAGGTGAATTTAGGGAATTTTGAAGAAAAAAATCGGTACAAGATATAGTGTCAGGACAAAAATGCTTTATTGTACATGTTTTCAGGTAGTATTGTAAGTTTTTTCAAATGATTTGAATTCAGAAGTAGCTGCTGTAGAGTAGATGGCAAGTTACGATTTTTTCCAGACGCCTGAATGACCAGAAAGATTTATTAGTAACAGATAGTCTTGGATCAAAAAAACAAGTCTTATAAAAATTTTTAATAATTAATTAATAATTGATTTAGTGAACATTAAATTTCTAATAAGAATGAAAATTGTTAATCAATCAAAAAACCCAAACTATGTTCCCTGAATTATGTTATTGGGAGGCTCTATACAAAATTTCAAGTCGATTCATTGAAAACTTTTTGAGTTACACTTCCGGCCAGTTAAAAAAAAATAGTTTCTCGAAAAACGCTTTTAAAGTTTTTGTTGCCATTCAGCATAAGAAATTCGTTATACTCATTTTCAACCAGCGATCACATAATTGGCCCTCTATGTTGATAGTTTCCTCATCCTCTTTCTTTTCGGCCTGATCCGAGACTCAATCTGACCTCTATAATAGCTCTTGCACGTTCTCACGAGTTACAATAAGCACTAGTGCGCTGGAATAAGTTGTGCTGCACCTCAAAACAATTCGTGTTCCTGATTTATCCCCCACCTAAAACTATTTTCCTATATTCTTCACATAGTAAGGCATTGTTTAAAGCATTTATCCAAAATACGATTTTTTTTTTAATTCTAGAATAGCTTTACCCCTTGAGCACACCAGATTTATTTATTATTTCCGTCTATTGAAAGACTAAATTAATTTATAATTTTCGAAAATTTTATTGATTTTATTGCAATAAGCAATAGTTTTTAACATTCTATAGATTGGAGCAATTTACTTTTAATATTTTTAGTAATTGTTTTGAAAAGTATGTGTGAAGTTTATCTATTTAAATAAATTTCCCAGCCTCTTCAGGATTATATTGGAATTCTGCACTGAGAACACTTTCATGTTTCTCTCTACAAGCTGCAATGACTATAATAGTGATCTGTGTGCGTCATTTTAAATGGTGCTAAGTAGTTGAAAATGAAACTTTAAAACGAGAGTGTAACTCTGTTTCTAAATCAAACATTAAATGTGTTCAAAATTGGTATATTACCACAGTTGTAAATATATGTTTCATCTGACAGGTGGATAAAATATACAAACTATAGTGATGTCATAATATTACTTTTGAGGATTTTTGTAGAACTTAATTTACAAATTTATTAGATGAAATATATTTTATCCACCTTTCTATTTCATCTCACATAGATATAAAAAGATGTACGGTATTTACCTCTGGAGAAGAATTAAATATGTAAATCCCGTATTTCTTTTTATTTGGCTTCCTTGCATGGATGACAACATTCCATTTAAATCCTATTTTGCAATTGCATGGTGGCGCAAAAATGCCTATTTTTTTATTTTCTTATTTCTTATAGTTAAGGCAGCTTTTAATGTGGAATCCGTTTTTATTGGGCTTATTTTTAATTCGTTTGTCTCATTACTAACATTGTATAAATACTATTTGTGTACACTACTACATTCAAAACATGTCTCTGAAAACAANCCAATACTTCGCTCGGAAATAATGTATGGATTTATTCACTTTTAGGTATATTGTAATCCTGGTTTCCACATCTTTTATTTTAAGTGTTGTTACAAGTGTTTAGTGAAATTCGCTTCTCAAAACAAATATTCTTTATCACGATAAAGACTTACCATTTTATAACATAGTTTTTCTATAATGAGAAATTTTCTAAAAATACTAATTTTTTATATAATAGGTCAGAATAGTATGAAGAATGCTTGATCTAGGTTCCGTATAAAACGTAGATATAGAATAATTTACTTGTAAACAAAAAAACGCTTATTAA
>NW_019420250.1:0-6248 GCF_000390285.2 Anoplophora glabripennis
TTTGTATTGTACATATTATAATATTAAAATATAAATTTTGGATGTGTTTGTTTTTGGTTTAGATTGTATTTTTAATTAAATTATAAATAGTATCATAGAAACCTCTACTATATTTTTTTTATGTCTTACCTTGTACTTTATCCCTGGCTAGTTGTTGGTAGACACTTGTTACATAGATATAGACAGAGTCGGTTCTCACAAACTAGTACAATGCAACACACTTTAGAATGAATAGAGAGAAATTTAATAAAGTGTTTATCCAAAATTTCGTTATATTATTTTTGACTTGAAACTTTATAAACTCAAATTTATGAATACCTTTTTTTATATAGAATATGTTTTCCACAATAAAGAATATTTTTAACAACAAAATTTGCCTTTTTCTGCTCAGCTTACAAATAATATAAATAATAATTTTAAAAAAATTCTATTAATTAACTTTATCTATGCAATCCGGAGTAGGTCTCCTTATATTATTTGTTGCCTATCATTCAGGGGCATCCTTACATATAAACAAGATTGAAAATTAGTCAGAATTAAATAAAATGGCTGTTCATTTGACAGTTTTTGTCGGAGCTCTTCGAAATATTGAATTATTTAAGTTA
Organism: Anoplophora glabripennis; assembly: GCF_000390285.2. Lineage (NCBI taxonomy): Eukaryota > Metazoa > Arthropoda > Insecta > Coleoptera > Cerambycidae > Anoplophora > Anoplophora glabripennis. The sequence continues at coordinate 606 of NW_019420250.1, forward strand.
TTAGTGATTGGATTCTGCTTATTTTTGTACAGGTAAGTCATGTGGTTTGTTATTTATATTTTGCAAAGATTTGATGCGAGAGAAAGCATGATTTATTTGGAATAGCTAGCGATATTTTAGTGTACTGTGTTTTAGGTACCTGTTACGTTGTGAAATTTGTAGTTTTCTTCGCTGGAGACTACGTAAAGGCCTTGCAGATTATTTATGGGGCCACTGGAAACTGCCTTGGAACTGCTTTCTACTGCTGGTACCGGAAAATTTTCATGGTCTGCCAAAATAACTTTTTCTGGACTCCGGCAAACTATAGATTTACTGGTAAGTATTTAATTTTTTTCCTTGGACTCTTTCTTCTTGTTTTATTTTTAATTTTTCGGGAGCTACGTCTCCACGCTGTACATCTTGCAAAACTCAAGCCGTAACCAATCATTAATTTCGTTGTTTTTTTCCACCTTCCTGATTATTCTGTCCCTAGCTTTGCTTAAGGTCCATGCACAGAAATTTTCAGTCTTTGGATGTCCTTTTCAAACACTTTTTCACACCACTACTTATAACTAATACATTTTTAACAAATGTCCTTTCACTTTTATTTACAATTCTATAAATTATTTACTAAAATATTCTTTATTTTATATTTTTTTAGGTCATCTCTGGGTATTCTTACAAAGCCACCTTTAGCTTTGACATTTGTGACATTTATTATAAAATTTGACATTTGATGAAAAATTTTTATATTATGGTTTATGTTGGATTGAGATATATTCTTCAAGTTTACTCGTCTTCCTGCGATATGTATACCCGATTAATTTATAGACTTTAAGCTTTCATTTGATATAAGTCACTCTAGGTTTAAATTCGTTTTTTCTTTATGTACTGATTACTAACAAGTGTCGATGTCATGCATTTTTATGAAAATGTATTCTGTACTTGAGAATAAAATTAAAAGATTAAATTTGGTGTTGCTATAATAATAATTAAAAAATTTATACAAGTTTAAGTTCGATCAGGCAATATTTTCGTCTAAATTTCTACATTAACATTTCAAATACGTTACAATATATATTTTTATATTTTAACACTATTGATTGACTATTCCCATTCTATGATGTACTATTGGATGACGTAAAAATAAATAAATGTTACTCTCGTCAAATCCAGTTCCAATTTTTTTCACCTCATCCAAGGCACTTAACCAACACCAAATATTAAATTCCCACCTCTTGCACACTTAATTCCAGTCTTTGTACCGGCTGAGACAATTTTAGGGTTTTAAGGCCAGAGCTAGACGCGGCAGTTTAATTATTCCGACACATTCGAGTTAAAGTTGTCTCCACACGCTTATCACTAGCAATAAAGCCATCCTCTTGATTAAACGGGATTCTGCGAATGCCCTAATTTGGCTATTTAGTAGGACACCGAGGCAAATTGTTTCAGAGTATGACAAGAGGGCGATTTATGGGCGAGATAACGTCTACAAATTCCGGGGGCATTAGATGATAACAAGAACTTGTTGCTCATATTTCGCGTGACCGCTGTAATTGTAATTATACGCACAAATTTTGGGCCGTGGGGTTAGGTGGATCATTAATGTCCCGTAAAAAACTGGATTTCGTTTCGGTCCTGTTACGCAGAACACAAATCATTTCTTCCGTCTGCTAAATTTACAATGCAAAAAAAGGAGTAAATTTCACTCAGATTGCACTCTTAATATCTTCATTTCTGTCAATTTAGGGTTAAATGCACCCTGATCCATATCTTTTAAATGACATTTATACAGATAAAAGTTTGAAAATGTACTGTTCTCGTATAATGGTAATATGTGGTGTTAATAAAACTCCAACTACAACATAAAATCACTTATCCCCTGCTATAAACTGGTTTTGCACCACACATTCTTGTTTTTTTTTCACGTTGTAATTGTTCCGACTGATTGTTTATCTCAAATATTTTTATTTTTGTAAGTAACATGTACTTCTAATAATTTTAAATATTGACAAACATTCTGAATGTTATTTAACCGCTTTTTTTATGGTACAAAAATTAAAAAATAAATAGCAACCTATCCATATTCCATTCTTGCAGCATAAATGATTTTTTGTGCATACCTACCACCGTTATTTATAAGAATATTTCAGTTTTTTTTACTCAAATAATAATAATAATTTAATCTTCTTCGATACCAGAAAACAACTAGCAATAAATAATTATCCAAAATAAAAATTAAAAATTATTCCTGGATTTCATTGATAAATTTAATTTAGACGATGTTCGGTTAGACACTCGAAGAAATGCACAATAGGGCTCCTCCCCATTTCAATATTAATCTATGTGTATAAATAAATTGATTGGGAGAGGAGGACCAAGTTCATGGCCACCACGTTCTCCAGACTTGAACCCGATGGACTTCTACCTGAAAACGTAACCTCAGTACAGACAATTAATTGCTACACAGAATTTCCATTGTAATAATATTAGGCATACCCCAGAAATGCTTTTTTGTGTATAAACAAACATTCGTAGACTTAGGAAGTGTATGAAGGTGGAAGGTCCCCATATTGAAAATATATTTTGATAGTCTATTTTGTGTTATGTTTAAAGTGTGTTTGTCAAATTTTTTAGTGAAAATTACATTAGCAGACAGTAAGATTTTCTAGGCTTTAATTTTAGAAATGTGTACGGTTCTAACATAATAATTATGTACAATTAAAAACAAAAAATAGTGAAGGCGCCGCTCGATGTGCACTGAGATGAATTCACAAATATTTCCTAAACTGTTCATTTTACAGAGTTGAACCAAGAAGGTTTTATCGTTGGCAAATTCTTCAGAAAACTTATTTTTGATACAAGCAGATTGCGATCGCCATCTATGCAAAAATTCTGGGTTGTTAACCATTGGGCATAGTCCATCCCTGGCATTGTGAGCATAACGAAGTCTCACTTACAACATGAAAAACAAGCTGTAGCATGTGTTATTGATTATCAAATTTGCATCAAACTGAAGTTAATAATTTAGAGACTGTAAATAAAAATAACCTTTTAATTTTCACCTTTGAGGGTCCGTAAGGCCCGTATGAAAAAAAATTATATGAAGAACTGATATTATTTTGACTTCATCTATTTGTACTCGACTTTTTTTAATCAAGTACTGGGACACCCTGTATAATATGAAGATAAATGGCATTAAATTTAAAGGGGCGTTTGTAATAGTAAATATTTTTGACACTGAAGCGCATATATCACGNCACAATAGGGCTCCTCCCCATTTCAATATTAATCTATGTGTAAAAATAAATTGATTGGGAGACGAGGACCAATTTCATGGCCACCACATTCTCCAGACTTGAACCCGATGGACTTCTACCTGAAAACGTAACCTCAGTACAGACAAGGAATGAATTGCTACAAAGAATTTCCATTGTAATAATATTAGGCATACCCCAGAAATGCTTTTTTGTGTACAAACAAACATTCGTAGACTTAGGAAGTGTATGAAGGTGGAAGGTCCCCATATTGAAAATATTTTTTGATGGTCTATTTTGTGTTGTGTTTAAAGTGTGTTTGTCAAATTTTGTTAGTGAAAATTACATTAGCAGACAGTAAGATTTTCTAGGCTTTAATTTTAAAAATGTGTACGGTTCTAACATAGTAATTATGTACAATTAAAAAAAAAAATAGTGAAGGCGCCGCTCGATGTGCACTGAGATGAAATCACAAATATTTCCTAAACTGTTCATTTTACAGAGTTGAACCAAGAGGGTTTTATCGTTGGCAAATTCTTCAGAGAACTTATTTTTGATACAAGCAGATTGCGATCGCCATCTATGCAAAAGTTCTGGGTTGTTAACCATTGGGCATAGCCCGTCCCTGGCATTTTGGGCATAATGCAGTTTCACTTACAACATCAAAAACAAGCTGTGCGCATGTGTTATTGATCATCAAGTTAATAATTTAGAGACTGTAAATAAAAATAACCTTTTAATTTTCACCTTTGAGGCTTCGTAACTTGTTAACGAAAGCCCGTATGATAAAAATTTATATGAAGAACTGATATTATTTTGACTTCATCTATTTGTACTCGACTTTTTTTAATCAAGTACTGGGACACCCTGTATAATATGAAGATAAATGCCATTAAATTTAAAGCTGCGTTTGTAATAGTAGTTTACAATAATAAATAAGGAAACGAGACGGTTAATTATTTGGAATTTTATTTTTATAAAAATATCTAGCACTATGACCAAAACACGCAAAGTCAACCCACTTATTCTTGGCAATGCGAAATGGATAGGTTACGAACCAGAACCAGGTAGTGGGTATAAATACCATAAGAACTTTACTCAAATAAATTTCACAATATTTAAAATTTCCGTATCCGTCAACTTAATACCGGACACACATTCCGAAAGAATTATGCCATTATTGTGGCAAACCAAGGAATAGATATTTTAGGCCTTAAAAGGCACGGTGGGTGGCGTTCGTCCTCTGTAGCTGAGGGATATATCGAAGACTGTGGAAAATAAAAATCAATTTTCAAACAAGATTTTACATGGAAATTCCCGAAGAAATTCTATGAAGACAGAAAGTGATATCGCAGCCCAGAGTGTCATTACAAAATTTGCAGTAACTATAGCATCATCAGAAGAGAACGTTGTTTTAAATCCGAATTCTATTGCTCCAATAAATTTTAATAGTTNACTTACAACATGAAAAACAAGCTGTAGCATGTGTTATTGATTATCAAATTTGCATCAAACTGAAGTTAATAATTTAGAGACTGTAAATAAAAATAACCTTTTAATTTTCACCTTTGAGGGTCCGTAAGGCCCGTATGAAAAAAAATTATATGAAGAACTGATATTATTTTGACTTCATCTATTTGTACTCGACTTTTTTTAATCAAGTACTGGGACACCCTGTATAATATGAAGATAAATGGCATTAAATTTAAAGGGGCGTTTGTAATAGTAAATATTTTTGACACTGAAGCGCATATATCACGAACGTTTACAATAATAAATAAGGAAACGAGACGGTTAATTATTTGGAATTTTATTTTTATAAAAAATATCTAGCACTACAACCAAAACAGGCAAGGTCAACTCACTTATTCTTGGCAATGCGAAATGGATAGGTTACGAACCAGAACCAGGTAGTGGGTAAAAATACCATAAGAAGTTTGCTCAAATAAATTTCACAATGTTTAAAATTGCCGGATGCCTCAACTTATACCGGACAGACATTCCGAAGGAATTCTGCCATTATTCTGGCAAACTAAGGAATAGATAATTTAGGCCTTAAAAGGCACGGTGGGTGGCGTTCGTCCTCTGTAGCTGAGGGATATATCGAAGACTGTGGAAAATAAAATTCAATTTTCAAAGAAGATTTTATCTGGAAATTCTCTAGGAAATTCTACGATGACAGAAAGTGATGTCGCAGCCCAGAGTGTCATTACAAAATTTGCAGTAACTATAGCATCACCAGAAGAAGAGACCGTTGTTTTAAACCCAAATTATCCAATAAATTTTAATAATTGTTCGAATTGTAATTTTAATTTGATCTTTAATAAAAATTTCCGATCTAGATCAGAAGGATTCACTTTCTGAGCAACAATGTAAACCCGGTTTGTATGGATTGGTTAATTTCTTT
>NW_019420251.1:0-659 GCF_000390285.2 Anoplophora glabripennis
AGATAGATAGACTTTGCATGTAAAAAGAGTGAAACCCACACTTTACATGTTTCATGAAATGCAGACAAACAGTCAATACTACTAGATCTTATTTAGTCGAATTAAAGCAATCTTTAGTGCCCCAAAATAACAAATTGTCCGTGGTCAAAACACCAAAACGGCTAAGCCCTTTTAAGACAGTCAAAAACGACCGTATACTGCCCCAAATATTTAGCAAACAAAAAGTTTGCGGGCAAAGTAGTTAAAACAACTACGATATAACTAGCTAGACTTTCCATTCAAGGGAATGAAAACCACTCTCGACATGTCACATGGGATGTGTGCAAAAAACAAAGCGGCTACGCCCTGTTAAGACGGTCAAAACGACCGTACTGTCCCAAATATTTGGCAAACAAAAAGTTTGCGTGCAAGGTAGTTAAAACAACTACAATATGGCTAACTAGACTTTCCATTTAAGCGGAGTGAAAACCACTCGCTACATGTCATATGGAATGCGGGCAAAAAACCAAGCGGCTACACCCTATTAAGACGGTCAAAACGACCGTACTGCCCCAAATATTCGGCAAACAAAAAGTTTGCGGGCAAGGTAGTTAAAACAACTACGATATGGCTAGCTAGACTTTCCATTTAAGCGGAGTGAAAACCACTCTCTACATGTC
>NW_019420251.1:4776-6695 GCF_000390285.2 Anoplophora glabripennis
GAAAATTTCACAATAGTATTTTTCAGCCAATTAAAGGCCTGTATTTTGTAGCGTTACTATAGCAACTAAGAAAATTTCCGGAAATTTTTCTCTTCCTTGGGGTAAGGAGCATGAAATTACACTGGAAATTTTTTGACATTTATAAATAAAATGACATTTATATTTAACTTCAAATTTATTCTATCATAATTTAATAAGTACAAATCATTTATAAATAATTATTTACCAAGTATGTACTTTTAGTAGTTTTAATTAAAGCGTCCAAATGTTGCTGAAATTCCTCAGCCACGTCTTCTTTTCTTAATGGGGAATAAACAAGCACACATTCACTAAAATTTATAAAATGTCTATGTTTCAAAAAATAAATGTAGTACTTTGAAACAGTCTTATTATGCTGTGATCCACGAAGAGCTCCATATTTCTTACACACAAGAAGCAAATGATTTTTAATAATCCCAAACAAGTTTGGCGAATAAATTTCTAGCCCGCATTCTTGTAATAAATACATTAAAAATTTTAGGTTCCGATGATACATTTTAATTTCACTAACTTTTTTGCAAAACCTGCATAAAACGTATTTCTCAAACCGCTCCATTTTTCAATTGTACAACACAACGATTTTAAAGAAAATGGTCAAATAACGTCAAAAGTCACAAAAATTTCCAGTAATAATTGAAGCTCTAGTGGTATTATAAGTGAAAATTTTAGTTTAATTATTTATTTCCAATTAAATAAATAACAATTAAATGTGCATGTAAATCAAAGGATTTTATACAATACAAACATGAGTTCAAAAAGGTCGAGTATACACTCTGGGTAGGCACCTGCTTAAGTATTGCAGATACCCATAGTTGAGTTCGGACCCTAGCTGGATTCCGCGTTCTTACTTCTTTGCATCTTAGAAATTTTATATCATTCTTTGTTGCCTGGAGAAATTATGTACAGGGCGTTGTCTTGACTAGGACCGAATTTCGTCATAGACCTAATTTTCGATCGCATCCCTCGAATTGAGCGCGACAGTAGGAAAATAATTGGAAACATCGGTGAAAACGTCAAATTTCCGCGACCCGTTGTTCGGAAGGAAGGTATTGACGGCATCGACCCTCGTCAACGTCGACCATCCTGGAGAGGCGTGTTTTGAGGATACTTGGAGCAGTTTGGAGCGCGTCGACGAGATTTTTTGTCCAGAATGGAAAGTGATGTGAATCTGAGGATCGTTGTGATCTACTTTTGTCATATGACTTAATACTTGCTATTCCTACATAAAATGACAATATTCCTTTTTCAATTCCATCTTGCTAATTAATTTACGTTTGATTGATATAAATCTCCCAGTAGCCTCTTGAAATGATTCAACTATAGCGGAACTACAAACCGGCCATTCCCTCATGAGACTATTCAATATAAGCTTCCTCGATTCCAGTCAACAGTATTTATTAATACCTCGTTTATAAAATTATTCATACTCGTAGATATGTTAAAGAATAATAATTGAATCGCTCATTTCAAAAACCACATAAGTCAACATTTGTCCAAATTGAGTTTTTGCCATGAAATGTCTTCTCAGGGCTATTTACATGTTATGTGTAAAAATCACACAAGTCGCATAAACCGTTAAAGAAATAGACCTAGTTACATTTCCGCATTCGTTGCAAAAAACACATAAGTCGACGACTTACGTTGTTTTTGCACAGATATAATATTTATGAGTGGGGGTTTCCAAATATGGCATCCTTGTTTACATTTCATTCTGCTGTCGGATGTCAGAAGGCTTTATAGATGTTTTGTGGACAGTGTAACTATTGCTCTTTCGATTCTTAGTACATTAATTTCGTTAAAAATGTCCGATAATTCATCTAGTGAAACGGTTCGCGCCATTATTCCATGGCTAGAAATTGGCCTCAATGATTTGGGATCGA
>NW_019420252.1:0-6694 GCF_000390285.2 Anoplophora glabripennis
TTGTATGGGAGGAAGGTGGAGTAAATCGATAGGGTCGCGTATATGCAGGCCGTTGGCGGGAGCGGCCCACAGGATTGCAGGAGGATGCACCGAAATGTGGGTCACTGAAACTGATTGTCGGTGCTGTGGGATTTTCGCAGGCGGCAGGTTTACGGTTCATAAATATTAAACAAATACATAAGTAAAAATTATTCTTAAAAAAAAAATATTGCCAACAAATCGTACTTAATGGAATACGGATACAAATATTCGGAACATCCCTGGTCTTTAGTTTATTAAACTGTTATTTTATATTGAAACCCGTGGATGTGTTACTTAAATCTCGGTTTATACTGTAATTAATACCACTCCTTCGAAGCAATAAAATAACTTCACTACTCCAGTTCCTGTTATTCAGTCTAGTTATTAGAAATATGTCAGATCGCCACTGCCAACAAATAAACATGGCCATAAATCGCAGGAAATATTCATTTGTTTATACATAAAAATTTCTAGAGAACGCGACGTGGCTAAGTCGATGTAGAAAATACAATAGATTTGTAACATGGTGTTACAAAAATGTAAGTCAATCTGTTAATCACACTCTTTGGATGGAAATTGTGGTATTTTCCTTATGCCTTTTTCCATTTAGGCGTCTCTTTCTCGTGAACTCTTAAAAAATGATCGGGTGCTACGAAATTATATTTGTTTGTTTTTAATTAATGCAAAAATTTGAATATTTAACATAGGTACTTATGGGACATGCTTACAATCTAATTACTGGTGAAAAAATGCAAATGGTGAGACGAAAAAAATATAGACATTTACCTAAATCATTAATTAATAGATGAGAGAAAGAAAAAAGTAGGTTACCGCACATTTCACAGAGAAATAAGTTATGAAACATAAAAAAGTTCTGACTTGTCATCCGCCTAGTAATAGACGCGAAGAAGTAAAGGCAACAACGCAATAGAGTATGAATGAGGTAGGTGGCGGGAGATTTAAATAAACTTCGATACACAAATTAGTTTTGATAAATTATGACATTTTTAATATCATTTTTCATTTTAAAATTAACGTTTCAATAATTTCAGTATATTTTTTTAGATTTTTTTTTTAGATTTGTTGCAATAACATCGTCTCACAGTATAATACTACATATATCAAATTGTATTATACAATTGCTTTAATCGCTTGTCTTATAAGGAACATTTATATTCACAGAAGTGCATTATTATGCATTAACAAAATCATATTTAAACTTTTCCACGCGAATCGCTTCGTGATCACAGTTTGTAAATAATCTAAAATACGTAAAAGTTCTTTGCAAAAAGAGCAGTACATGCTTTGTGCCATGTACTCTCTGTCGATTAGTTGATGCCCTCGAACGGTGTGCGGAGGTTCTGGCTCTACAAACTTCTGTTCAACAGCTTTTTTCCTGCGTTTGCTATTTTCTGTTCTAATTCTCAAGCACTCGTACTTTCTTTTTGTCACAATTTTTCGTTTCCACTGATTCTGTTCTTCATCCGACATTTTAGAGGTTAAAGCAGTCAGGTATGCAAGCGATCACATAACATAATGTATACATATTCTGTCAACTTACAAATAATAAATTCAACCAAGTTGCCAAGTTTCTGTTGCAACTTTTGGCAGTTATTTATGCATATTGGGTAAAAAATAATAATTGAGAAATGAAAATATATAATTTTAAGTATTTTAAATTCGATTTTATTCAATATTTACAGCAAGTATCTCAATCTACTTATTTTCTAGTGATTAAGAAAATTTTTATTTGCATTGACAGCAGGGATTTTATAATACGGTATTCCCCAAGTAAAAAATTCTTATTAGGTACGGCCCTGATCAACTCTTCTCCTGCAAGGACGCGGAAAACGTTGAATGAGATCGAATCGCCGACAACAAAGTGAAACCGCTGGTTTACATACATATGCTGTGGTAAAAGTCTGCAAAATTTCAACGTACTATCTTAAAAATCAAGGTATTAGTAAAAATATTTTTTTAATTGTAATTTTGGCAGCCTGTATCTTGAAGTGAGAAATGACATAAGGAAAGTCCTATTATTTGCATCCAAAACATTTGTAGCTAACCGTTCGATCTATTTTTTTCTAATACCGTTTATAATATTACATTTTCCAAATAAAAGACGTAAATACTTCTGATACGAATTCTGATCCGGGATCTACACAGGTATTCCTCCGCTAGAAAGTACATAATACCTAATTAAAATTCATTCGGAATAGTCGGTACGGCGAAAATGTGGTTAATCGTTTTCAAATTTAGTCTAGTCAGGCATCTAGGAACTGTTTTCGTCTAAAATAAAATTGTGAGCCTTGAAAAAGAAGAGCTTTTGTTGTGTCTTATATTCAAATTAAATGTCATAAGTAGGCGGGGGTGAGACGTGATTAGTTTGTTTTTGTTGTCGTATTATCTTTGTTTTCAAGAATAGCAGGCGTTGGCGATAGTACGTGCTGATTATGTCATTATTATTCAAGAGTACAGAGTTATCTCTGAGGTAAATGTTCCCCATCTTAAAGGCTTTATCGGATGCTTTATACAAAGTGCGTCGTAGGCTTCGTTTAAATTTTAAATTTTCACGTATTAGTGCAATCAAATTAGACTTTTATGTAAAGAATTGTACTTTCCTGTGCAAATTGTGCGCGTATTGCAAAATAATTGGAAATATGCGAAAAATCTACATGATTGAATCTTCCTTCCTTGCTACGTGTTATCCAACTATGGTTTCCATAAAAAATAATATATTTTTGCTTTACAGCTTCGCAATCACGAGATCAACTAAAAAAATTGTATCAGCAGTCGATTGCTACGTCAAATAATTCGTATGGACCGACTTTACTATAATTCTAACGGATCTGCCAGCGGATATGTCAAATATCTTATTTGTCTTGAAATTGGGGCTTGAGACTACGTCAGTATTTTTTTTATCTTCAACCTATAGACCTACTCACGTTTCTGGTACTAGTTTTATTATAATTCATTAGTGTTGGAAGTTAATGTCGGTTCGTGCGTATTAACATCAGGTCCGTGTTTACGATTTAGCACGGAACTGACGATTTTATATTGTAACTCGAAATAAATACGTTAAGAAGTCCATCATGAAATTTGAAATTGTAAATATGTATAACCGAACCGGGAATTTTATTTACTTACGAGCAGAACGAATGTTANTCCAAAACATTTGTAGCTAACCGTTCGATCTATTTTTTTCTAATACCGTTTATAATATTACATTTTCCAAATAAAAGACGTAAATACTTCTGATACGAATTCTGATCCGGGATCTACACAGGTATTCCTCCGCTAGAAAGTACATAATACCTAATTAAAATTCATTCGGAATAGTCGGTACGGCGAAAATGTGGTTAATCGTTTTCAAATTTAGTCTAGTCAGGCATCTAGGAACTGTTTTCGTCTAAAATAAAATTGTGAGCCCCATCGAATAGGCCCTGAAAAGAGCTTTTATTTGATGTAGGTAAGGGTCAATACATTTGTGTGTTATACAGGGCGTTTAAAATTGGAAAAATAACATTGCTAAATCGGAAACCATCGGATATAGAGGATAGCCAAATTGGAGCAAAGTCTAATAATGTAGCGAATAATAATTTATTTGAAGAAGATTAACAATGCGCTATGTAATCCGAAACGTCAGTAAATATTAACTTTTTTTACTAGATCGATTTTCGACCTTATGTACTTTGGATATAAGTCTTTGTCATTACCTTAAATATCGCGGTGTTCTAACAATATTAGAAATAATTACGAAGTTTCAAAGGTTCAAACCCCAAGTGACACTCTAAAAGAATTTAATGTAAGTGAAGTAGCTTCGTAACAGGATATCATTCAAGAAAAGTTTGGTTATGGTTATGTATATGTTNTTGAATGAGATCGAATCGCCGACAACAAAGTGAAACCGCTGGTTTACATACATATGCTGTGGTAAAAGTCTGCAAAATTTCAACGTACTATCTTAAAAATCAAGGTATTAGTAAAAATATTTTTTTAATTGTAATTTTGGCAGCCTGTATCTTGAAGTGAGAAATGACATAAGGAAAGTCCTATTATTTGCATCCAAAACATTTGTAGCTAACCGTTCGATCTATTTTTTTCTAATACCGTTTATAATATTACATTTTCCAAATAAAAGACGTAAATACTTCTGATACGAATTCTGATCCGGGATCTACACAGGTATTCCTCCGCTAGAAAGTACATAATACCTAATTAAAATTCATTCGGAATAGTCGGTACGGCGAAAATGTGGTTAATCGTTTTCAAATTTAGTCTAGTCAGGCATCTAGGAACTGTTTTCGTCTAAAATAAAATTGTGAGCCTTGAAAAAGAAGAGCTTTTGTTGTGTCTTATATTCAAATTAAATGTCATAAGTAGGCGGGGGTGAGACGTGATTAGTTTGTTTTTGTTGTCGTATTATCTTTGTTTTCAAGAATAGCAGGCGTTGGCGATAGTACGTGCTGATTATGTCATTATTATTCAAGAGTACAGAGTTATCTCTGAGGTAAATGTTCCCCATCTTAAAGGCTTTATCGGATGCTTTATACAAAGTGCGTCGTAGGCTTCGTTTAAATTTTAAATTTTCACGTATTAGTGCAATCAAATTAGACTTTTATGTAAAGAATTGTACTTTCCTGTGCAAATTGTGCGCGTATTGCAAAATAATTGGAAATATGCGAAAAATCTACATAATTGAATCTTCCTTCCTTGCTACCTGATATCCAACTATGGTTTCCATTAAAAATAATATATTTGACTTGAGACTACGTCGTCAGTATTTTTTTTTATCTTCAACCGAAAGACCTACTCACGTTCCTAGTGTTATAATTCATGAGTGTTGGAAGTTAATGTCGGTTCCGTGTGTATTAACATCAGGTCCGTGTTTACGATTTAGCACGGAACTGACGATTTTATATTGTAACTCGAAATAAATACGTTAAGAAGTCCATCATGAAATTTGAAATTGTAAATATGTATAACCGAACCGGGAATTTTATTTACTTACGAGCAGAACGAATGTTATCTGAAAATAAATTTAATAAAATGCAGCGTATACGATGCTTCAACAGGTTTCATACTAGCAAATATGATCAATTTTCGACAACAGCCTTAAATCGATTGTGTGGTTACACTCAAATCGCGTTCAGTAAAAAAAAGGACGCATTTTGATGTCTAAAAAAACGGACGCAATCTGGAAATCTGAGGGACAAATAGTTTTCGAAGAAATTGACGTCTAAAAATAAAACGCAATCAGGAAATCTAGATCTAAAATGGTTTCACGAAGAAATCACGATTTTTCCGCAACAACGAAAACAAACCCGGAAAAATCGCATGTTAACCCGGAGCCCGAAGATGTACCATCAAAACCCGAAATTAAGCCACATTTTAAATTAAAAAGAGCCAAAATTCTTGTTATGAAACGAAAATATAATTTTTATACAAAGAATTGTATCTACATTGAATGTAGTACAAAGAAAATAATTGTATGAAACTGGAAATAAAAATAGTTTTTTTCTAACGAAACTATGACCATCAGTTTTTTAAGAAAAGTCAATGACAAAGAATTGAATTTATTCCTTTTTGTTTATAAAGTAAATATACCTAGTATCCACAAAAATCTGTATCCGACATCGATTTAAATAATTGTTTTGTGTTATACTGAAGCAATATTCAAATTTATTTGGAATTAAAGCAATGTACTATTTGGTGATGTAGATCGGTTGAAGGAAGTGATGTAGTAGTTGCAAATTGCTGTGGTTGAAATTACCCTGGAAATATTTAAAAATATTTACGATTGCACTTCCATTTTGTAACATTATTTCGCTTTACAAGTAGATAGGTCGTTAATATATGCAAAAAAGGTTTTTTTATTATATACCCAAAGAAATATGTTCTAGATATCCATATCTCATACAGTGGAAGATATTTTACTTAGTTTAGGATTATGGAGCATCAATGATGGAAATCTTTTTGCGTGTAGGTATCAGGTCTATATTAGGATTCAGATGTTTTTTTATTGCTTGTTTGTTTCAAAAGTAACTTATTCAAGAATTAAGACGTATTTACAGCATTGGTAAACATATATGTATAGAAAGTGTTTACCATTTTCTGACCTATACTTTATGTTATTTGAAAATGGTGACGTACATTTTAAAACGTATGTATTTTTAAAGACGTTTTAAAAAAAAATGTTTACAATCAGAAATTAGCTTTTTTAAATAATAAATTTTCGGAAAACAGTAATGTATGTTATGAAACTAGAAAATGTACCCCCCTTGGTGTCCTCATATATTATTTTACTTCCATAGAGAAATTTATTCGAGGCAGAAAAGTCTTTATATTTCGTGTGGAAAAAAGAACATAAACTGTGCTTTAGGGGGTAGTAATTACGTTACCCCACCTGTTTTTTTAGTATTTTGAGCAACTCGGAACATCTGGTTACTAATTTTTGGGGGCAATCACCCTTATATACCTACCTTTTTGAATAATCGTGCCCACGTGCTACAATTACAGTTAAGTATTACTTACTCTGTGGTTAAGTCGTAAAAATTCCATCCCTTCAGTCGAGGAATGTGTCTGTTAGCGCGTAGACAACTACGCAAATTGTTATATTTTGGTATCAACATTGTGTACCTACGACTACCTGCTAAACGGTTGCCAGGCTTTC
>NW_019420253.1:0-6721 GCF_000390285.2 Anoplophora glabripennis
TACTGTGCCCAAGCATACAACTGCACAATTTGGAAGAAGTTTTACATACAATGCATAATATAAGAATTTCAATGATATTCCTAACTGTATTAAGTCGGTCTCGAACTTACAGACATTCCGAAAACAGGTCAAAACTTGGATATTTTCGAAACGTTTGCCTTAGTGTTTTTACCTATATTGCTTTAGTGTAGTTTACATTATGCTTCTGTCTTGTCATTTTGTCTACCTGCTTGTAAACTGGTAAAGATTGGTTACGTGGAAGAGCGGCATTTTGTCGAACGGAGTGATGAGAATCCTAAAGAAACACGACAATAATGACATTACCTGATAACCACAGCAATCAACATCTTGATTTAATCGCCATGACACTGCTACGCAAACCGAAACATACAGACCTGCAAATAATGCCATTTTTCTCAAGAATGGCTTTCTGTAAGCTAGTTTTTTTAGAAAAAACGACCTTTTCAATGCTGCTGCCCGTTTTAAAAAATTACGACCACTATAAAAGTTTTGACCGATAAAAGGGAGAGGTAACCGAAGAAAATTATCACCCAGTATATCGATTTGACTAAATCTTTAAGAAATAATACGTCATAATAGTCCAAATAAATGTGCCAAATTTTAACGCGCTTGGCAAAAGGGTTATGAGGTTATTAACTAAATTAGTTTTAGTTTTGACAACTTTGAAGGCCTGTAACTCAAAAACCAAAAATTTTTATTTAACTTTTTTTTACGTAGATCGTATTTATTTATCGTCGTGAATATGCAGTCAAACGTGGTCGGTGAAATTTGCGGACACCCTGTATAATGTGTAGAAAATTTCCATATTCATTTGGCCAACATCATATTTTAATTATTTATGTCCTCAAACAATTTTAATAGATTGATGGTAAATTTCGTTTTATTCCGTTTCAAGAGGTCTGCAAAATGCCATGTTGTAATAATATTATTAAACAAAATATCCCTATTAATAATTAATAGAAGATGCATATCATAAATTAAAATTACCCGAATCACACCAAATTCCACATTGCTGCACTGCACTGCTAGGCAATTTGTCAACCACTTGTCAAGAACTGAGATTCATTGCCCAGTCGCCCAGTGCGGCTGTGAAAAGATTTCTTCTGACATTTAGTAATATTAAACAAAATTATTTTAATAATAACTTTGATAAATTTTTGAAACATCAGCAAATAATGTTGTGTTTAAAGTTATTTGCATATTTAAACAAAATCCCTTGTTAGATGAAATCATTATGAGACTACTTTTATAATTTATATTTTTTAAGTATTTTTCGTTTCAATACTGCAAAATATCCACACAAAAAACAATTATTGTCCTTAGAAAAGCACTTTTTAAAATAGTAATTACACTTATGGCGTAGAACAGCACAACTTCGGAAAATATGAACCGGTGTCAGGACGCAATCCCCGTTGAGAATTAATAGAGGGGCAATTAATATTAATAAATAGCCCCCCCGAGTCGCAGCAGATGTTGCCCGGAGACGGAAAAAGGCGCGAGACACGCCGCAGATGTCTAATTATACTTACTTTCGAGGTGTTCACGGGATTATTGCAGTTATTTATCGATTTCGCAGTATATTGCGCTGAAGAAAAATGATGCGGGTCGCTGCGGCTGGCATAAGTAATTAATTAGAAGGAATATAAATCCCCTTGGGTGAATAAAGTGTGTCATACTCGTATATTTTTGGTTCGTTATAAAATTGAATAGATGTCGGAAACAGTAATTGAAAAATCTCGGCTTGAATCGAAGATGAAAAAATCTTGGGGGGCCCGAGATCAAATGTACCTACTTAAAGTTTTTGTGTAATTGACAGATACTTAAAATCGAAAAATTTGAAAGCAAATCCAGATTACAACAAAAAAGTTTTTTTTATTTCTCCAGAAAAGTAATGTTTTAAGTGCTCTAGTCCCAAAAATAAAAATATTTCGATTTGCTAAAGAAACTCGTTTTTCAATAAAATGGAAGGTGTTAAAAAGTGTTTTCATGACAGACAGTGTTAGTGATGGAACCCGTCAGCAATAATTTATGCGCCATTAAAAATACAGGGTGTTAATGAACTTATGTCAAAAATTGAAAGAGATGAAAACGGAGCAAACACTTAGTTAACTGATGTCACAAACTTGTATCGGAAGTTTTAAGGTCATAGAGAAATATAATTAAAAATTTGTTTAAAACTGTTTTGGAACTGCTGAAATACATGTATTTTATCGCGCGAACACTTACGAATTTGTAGGTTTCTTATGAAGCTGGACTGTATTCGAAAGTCAGTTTGTAATACATTGTTGTAGTGATTGCTGTGCTGTTTTTCGAGAGTACATTTAAAGCCGTATTTCCAAGTTTTCTTTTGAAAATGGCGCATTTATTTAGCATTCGCGAAATTTTGTATGTAAAGTCCACAACACTCACCACTGGACTATCGAAAATCCACACGAAATACGTCGCGGTGCCTTTCAGCAACAACTTTCACTGAACATGTGGGTCGGTATCGTTAATGACACTTTAATAGGACCTTTTGAATTGCCTAGACGCTTAGACGGCGCTTCATATCTAGATTTTATGTAAAATCGCTTGCCGGAGTTATTGGAAGACGTGCCATTAAATGTTCGGTTACTGCATGATGGAGCCCCCGCTCTCTTCTCTCGGAGAGTACACGACTTTCTGAACATTACTTTTCGTAACATCGACCAACTGCGACATCGTATTGCCGAAGCTTGTAATACGATTCCAGAGGAGGTGGCAATGTTGCAACGCGTGCGAGCGAATTGGATACGTCGCGCTGAAGCTTGTGTGCAAGCAAATGGTGGGTACATCGAACATATTCTATGAGAATCAGTAGTTCTCAAAAGGCGGCTCCTTGCAATGTTGAGGTAAGTCATATTTTAAAATTTCATTTTACTCAACACAAATCTGTGCATTTACCTCATTTTGACATAACGGACACGTGGCAAAAATATTTGACATAAGTTCATTAACACCCTGCATCGTTGTCATTAATAATTATAATAAAATATTTACAATTTTTAACAAAAAAATAATGTTTGAACCACGTACCCAGAACGTCTGAGAGTGTTTATCAAAGTGTATAAGTCTCCATCTTCAGTTAGCTTCAGTCTATTTATTCATTATTACTGTGGGGCTCTTATTACCGTGGTTCATGATTTACATCAGCAAAGAATTAATGGCTGTTGTTTTAATTTATGGCGAAGCAGACAAAATACAGTAGCAGCTTTTCCCGTGTATATACAGAGTGGAAAATTTAACTGAAACATATTCTTTAACTTAATAAATAAACGTTTGTCGCAAAATTACCGACACATGTCAATTTTTATTTTCAATGGGACATATTACAAAGAGGTTTGTTATTCATTTAATTATTATTAAATGGAAGGGTAAATTGATTATTTTTTTTTATTTTAAAGCTTTTTTAATTGCAAATACAATTAAATATCTGTTTGTTACTTTTTATAAAAAATGTGTCGGAAAAAATAAAATAAGGAAATGTTTACTAAAACTACTTTAATGCAAAATATTTTCAAAGTGCCTTCCACCTTGGTCTTCTTGATGCTGTTACATAGCTACTTTTTCGGACTTTAGAAAAGAACTTGATTTTTCTGGAAAACTGTTAGGGATAAGTATGGACAACCTTATATCAGTCGAAAGGGCATTCAATTTTGCATTTAGCCCATTAATATGGGTCATTCAATTTGAAAAAAAAAGTTTTTCAACTCGTAAAATTATTAAATGAAGGATCAGTATTTCCGAGCCTGAATAACGTACACGTTTTGCTCACAGATGACAAGATAGAGTAATTTATGCCAAAACGAACTGTGAAAACTTCAGGTTTCTAACTATTACGATTTAGACGTTATCTAGCCTCATTTAGAGAGCTGAAATCGTGATTTTTTTCAAAAACTGATTATCCCGAGGACGGTAGTAATAAACTCTACCTAATATTAACAAAGAAATTCAAAAACTAAAGCTAAAAATGTTTTCTTTATATGGCCCACATGAATCCAGACAACTTTTGTTAAAACCATTTTTTTTATTAATTTTACAGTTACAGAGTTACAGAAGAATCCCTCTTAGGTGGAACACCCTGTATATTTTATGATTAATGAGTAATTGTTAAAAGAATTGATAAAATATAATGCTTTCTGATGAGAGAAACCAACAGTCGTAACGCTGTTGATACCCTGTATAAAAAGTGTTTGGGAATTATTATTTCACGCCGTTGTTTTTCACGACGACATCGCAGTGCCATATATAACCCGCGCCCAGGAAAAGATTCAAGCAACGTCTTATTTATGCATTGTCTCCCCCGAAATATAAATTTAAACACCGCGAGATGTTTTCACTTTTCTGGGGCCGAAACTGATGACTTTATCTCGCGGGCGTAATTTATAAAGTAGACTCCGGGCCTTCAGGAAGTTTCATGCTTTCTGGACTTTTAATTTCGTTATTAACACGAAGGATCGCGAAAGGAACTGCGACAGCTCCGCCCTGTCAGAAGTTAAATAAGAAAAGAAGTAAAACAGGAAGAGAAAAGAAGGTAATCGAGAACTGTTCCTACTGTTAAGTAATAGACATTGGAATAATAAACTTATATTGAAATATAATTTCAATGTGTGTGTGTGTGTTGAATTTATTTTTTATTTTTGTATTGTACAAACTTTAATATGCCTGTACTCAATAAAGAATTTTAGTTGGTTTTATGTAGTGTAAATGTGCTTTTGGTGTGTAAATTGTAATCCTTATTTTTCTGTGTGTGTGTTTTCTTAGTGTAGATTGTATTTTCAATTAAGTTGTAAATTGTTCCGTACACACTTATGTCTTACCTTTTACTTTCTTATCCCTGGCCAGCTGTTGGTAGACACTTGTTACATATCAGACATCAGAAAACCTGAGGAGTCGGTTCTATATTTTTTTTTTTACACACAAACTAGTACAATGCAATACACTTTGGAATGAATAGAGAGTTTGAAATTCAATAAAGTGTTTATTCAAAAGTTTGTTATATGACTTTATACTTGAAAACTTTATAAACTCAAATTAGTATAAGCCTTTTTATATGTAATATATTTTCAACAAGAATAGTTTAATAACAAAATTTGCCTTGTTTTCGGCTCAGCTTACAAACAATATAAGGAATAGTTATAAAAAAATAACTATTAACTAACTTTATTTGATCTATGCAATGCTGAGTACATCTCCCTCCTTATATTATTTGTTGCCTATCAGACATCTCATATCTACACAAGAACGAAAATTAATCAGACTAAAGTAAAATGGCTGTTAATTTAACAGTTTTTGTCAGAGCTCGTGAAAATAGTGAAATATTTAAGTTACAAGTGATTGGATTATGCTTATTTCTGTACAGGTAAGTCCTGTGGTTTGTTATTTATACTTTGCAAAGATTTGATTCGAGAGAAAGCATGATTCATTGGTGATAGTTAGCAATATTATAATGCACTGTGTTTTAGGTACCTGGTACGTTGTAAAATTTGAAGTTTTCTTTGCTGGAAACTACGTAGAGGCCTTGCAGACTATTTATGGGGCCACTGGAAACTGCTTTATACTGCTGGTAGCAGAAAATTTTCATGGGATGACAAAATAACTTTCTCTGGACTCTGGCAAACTGTGGATTTAACTGGNAAACAATCAAACCATCAAGGTTTTAGGTACTGAAATCTACGAAAATACTAACTTTTTTATATATAACTCCACATGTAAATATTCTTATAACATTTACTTGCTTAGTCCTACATATAAAATTGTTTACTTTTATTTATAAGTACGTGAAAATAATTCTTAAATTGTGGGGTTAGGATAACAGAAAACGCATGTTTTACAAACGCTTTTTTCTTAGTTATTATTTTATTTGAGTAAATTTAAATAGTAACAATGAATAAACAGAACACCAAGGATTTTATTTTTGTGCTTACTTTTGTTGTACACGTTTTAGTTTTCAAGATTTCAGTACCTAAAAACGCCAAAAATTTGACTATTTCTCGGCCAGGGATATGGCCACCTTAAGTTTACTCGTCTTCCAACGATATGTATACCAGATTAATCTATAGACTTTAAACTTTCATTCGATATAAGTCACTCTAGGTTTAGTTTCGTTTTCTCTATGAGTACTAACAAGTGTCGACGTCATGCATTTTATGAAAATTTATTCTGTACTTGAGAATAAAATTAAAAGATTATTATTTTTATACTATGTAGTATCATTAATGATTACTAGTTTTATATCCAGAATATCCATATTAACAATTTTATACAAATTTGGTGTTGCTATATAATAATTAAAATTTTTATACGAAGTTCGGTCAGGCAATATTTTTATACAAGTTTCTACATGAACATTTCAAATTCGTTATAATATTCTATTGGAACATACCGGAACAAATAAATAAAATACAAAATTGAGGAAGCAAGAAACGTGTTGCCGGAATCAAGATTGGATGATTAATACGTAGAAAGTCAAAACTAACTTAAAAAAAAAAATACAAATGCATTTAATAAGCTAAAGTAATATGAGCAAATATAAAACAAAGGGATAGAAAAGTTTATTTTAAATAAAATTAAAAAAGGATATTCTGGACATGCGTATTCAGAGGCGAAGAATAGCATTTAAATCCGCAACACAGCACAATTCATCTTGAATTTAATTTTGAGAAGGACTTTTAATATCAGA
>NW_019420254.1:0-1437 GCF_000390285.2 Anoplophora glabripennis
ATTAGAATTATTTCAGAGACTACTTCGATTTGAATTTTGAAAATTTGGGATACCGGATTTTCGGGCATGCCATTCTCAACTAAAATAATGGCGTCCACGTAGCACTTCCGGTTATACCGGAAGTCGCCATCAACTTTCTTATTTTAATAGGAAGACCCTATACATTATTGCAATTTTGAATTCTACGTGTTATTTTAGTGGGCTTTTATGAAGTTTCCCTATCCCTAAAATTAACTGTTTTCGAGATATTCAAATAAAAAAAATGGGGAGAAACAGTGGCTAGCTTCAAACCATGTGTATTTCATAGTAAGAAAGATAAAGCAACAATATTTATAGGGGGGGATAGCTAGACCTCTAAGCTTCCCATCCATACTTTCAAAGTAACATAATTGCATACAGGGTGCTAGAAATTTAATGCCGAGTTTAGTTAACTTCAAACCTTCATAAGTCGGTTTTTTTAAATGGAACACCCTGTATGTTTTTCTATATTCTGATACACAANAGTTTTTGCGCTTTCTTTTACCGACCGTTAATATTACTTTTTCATTATTATACAACACTCATGTAACAGGTGACGTCGAAGTTGATAAGATAAGTACGGTTTTGCACAGTATAACTATTTTAAGTCTTTTTCTCGATTTATTTCACCGACACTTCCAACAGGTTTCAAGGCAGAACAAGAAAATTTCAGCATGTTTGTAAAGATAATTGAAATATCTTTAAAATGATGTGCCACTTAACCCCCCGTGCCATTTAAGATTCCTGAAGGGGTTGCCACCCCGTGTAGGGGGATGATCGTATATTCATGAATTTATGATCAAAAGATGTCCCCCTTGAAACCAAAATCGACGTGTTTCGGGATTTTTCGGAAAAACCTGTTGCATTGAAACTATTTCAGGTGGACTGTTTTAATTGGGCCACCCTGTATATTCTTATAATGTAAAGATTGCAATTACAAGAAGGCAGCTGTTGTGTCGTTTTCTGTGTGAATAAAATTACATGAGAGAGAATCCGGCCTATATCCAACCCTGTACCACATTGCAGCCGCTATAACATTACCGATCTCTACTTATAACTCTATATACATACAGGGTATCACACGGTGACGGCCCATTAGAATTATTTCAGAGACTACTTCGATTTGAATTTTGAAAATTTGGGATACCGGATTTTCGGGCATGCCATTCTCAACTAAAATAATGGCGTCCACGTAGCACTTCCGGTTATACCGGAAGTCGCCATCAACTTTCTTATTTTAATAGGAAGACCCTATACATTATTGCAATTTTGAATTCTACGTGTTATTTTAGGTGGACTTTTATGAAGTTTTCCTATTCCTAAAATTAACCGTTTTCGAGATATTTAATTTTTTTCAAAAAAATGGAGAGAAACAGTGACTAGCTTCAAACCATGTGTATTTTATAGTAAGAAAGATAA
>NW_019420254.1:2485-4002 GCF_000390285.2 Anoplophora glabripennis
TAAGAAAGGTAAAGCAACAATATTTATAGGGGAGATAGCTAGACCTCTAAGCTTCCCATCCATACTTTCAAAGTGGCTTAATTGCACACAGGGTGCTAGAAATTTAACGCCGAGTTTAGTTAACTTCAAACCTTAATTTTAGGAATAGGTAAACTCCATAAAAGCCCACCTAAAATAACACGTAGAATCCAAAATTGCAATAATATACAGGGTGTTCCATTTAAAATAATTAAGTAGGTGGCGACTTCCGGTATAACCGTGGACGCCATTATTTTAGTTGAAAAGGGCATGCCCGAAAACCCGGTATCCCAAATTTTCAAAATTCTAATCGAAGTAGTCTGAAATAATTCTAATGGACCGTCACCGTGAGACACCCTGTATGTATATACCTACGCATTTTCTTGTGACGAAATAAATTCTCCTTATTTCTTTTATTGAACATAATTTTAAAATTTTAAATTTTCCATTACACTTTTTGTAACGATTAAAATAATGAAATGTACATTTAGTCTTAGTCTTTAGTACGTTGAATTCTACTAATATATTTTTTTTTATATTCTGCGTCGCATTCACGTCACTTATAATTCATGTCGTCTACTACTAGTATAACTTTAAGTCTTAAAATTTTCCAGCACAACAAACCGAAGTTAACAAGGGCACAAATGGAGAGGTCCCCGAGGGATCGAGACACGGCTGCCCAGATGCGAAAACCCGATTGTCCATTGTCTGCACAATTCCACGGCCACCTTCTCCCGGACTTCCAGATTGAATTAAGGCCGAATTTAGCTTATTGCAAAGGGAATTTCTACAAATTGATACTATTCCGCGCGAATTTGTAACCGTTGGTCTACTACAATGGAAAATTAGATCTTGAGATAGATATTTGAGTGATGCTATGGAAATCTAAGCACACCGTCATGCATCGCATTGCAGTAATAATATTTGTCAACGTAATATTTTTCTCGAATAGAAACTACACTGTTTTAGACTTATTTTTTGCGATCATATAAATTGTTTTTAACATCAGTATTGACCAAACCGTCTAAGATCATCACTAGGTACTACAAGTTGTAAGAAAAAGGAAATCAGAAATGCTAAGTATACAGGGTTCTCTAATACTGAGAAATTTTAAGGAGCGATTCATTGTCAAAAGTAAGGGTGCTTTTTTATATAAACTTATTTCCAAGAAAATGTAGAGCAGGGGTCGGCAAGTAATTTTAGATGGGGTCCGGATACTTTTAAAAATTTTTAACGAGGTCCAGAAAAAAAATTCATATATCTTACAAATTTTCATTTGAACTCAAATTTAATCTGCTTACTAACCATTAAGAACTCAAAACACTCACACAATTGTAAAATACTAGAAAAAATGATTAGGTTGGCACTCAAACGTAAAAAAACATTTTTTAAATAATTTATTTGAGTAATTTATACTTTCAAAAAATTTTTGGCGGTCCAGTATTTTACCTTCCGCGGTCCAGACCTGGACCGCGGTCCGCCAGTTGCCGACCCTTGTT
>NW_019420254.1:4563-6748 GCF_000390285.2 Anoplophora glabripennis
AAAACTTTTTCCGGAGCAAAACAAGTTATTTTTGCAATTTGTTTAAAAAAAATTAGTTTAAAAAAATTGTGACCAGGTTACCGGCCGGTAACATTTTGATCCTCATTCAGAGACATCTCACGGAGGTGATTATGCAAAAAAATCGAATCCACTAATTTTTTCATACGAAGCAGCCTATTTCGCCTTGTCTAATACCTATCTCTTCTAGTTTTAAGTTATCTACTATTTTTTGTGTAATCACCTAAAATCATATAATTTCTTGCGAGGATAGCTGTGGAATTTTTAGCAAAACTTCAAAACAAACAACTAAACTGTCAATTTGTTCTTAGTCTCTTGCAGTGACAGTTTAATTTAATGTTTATAAGAAATGGAAAACAATACATATTCAAATGCTGATATTTTAAATTTATTATTCATTCACGGATGATGCAATGGTATTATAAGCAGAACATGTACAGTTTTTAATGAGACATCTCCAAATTTGCCACCAATGAGCAGAAAAAAGTTAAGAAGAATTTTAGCAAATCAACTAGAGTATGGTCGAATTTGTGCAAAAAGAATTTTACCAAAACCAATAACTTCAAATGAAGATAATGTAATAAATGTGCTAGCCTATTTTAATATTCATCCAGAATCCTCAACTCTAGCTATCCCCCCCCTATAAATATTGTTGTTTTATCTTTTTTACGATAAAATACACATGGTTTGAAGCTAACCACTGTTTCTCTCCATTTTTTTTTAATTAAATATCTCGACAACGGTTAATTTTAGGAATAGGGAAACTTCATCAAAGTCCACCTAAAGTAACACGTAGAATCCAAAATTGCAATAATATATAGGATGTTCCATTTAAAATAAGCATGTTGATGGCGGCTTCCGGTATAACCGAAAGTGCTACGGTGGATGCCATTATTTTAGTTGAGAAGGGCATGCCCGAAAACCCGGTATCCCAAATTTTCGGAATTCAAATCGAAGTAGTCTTTGAAATAATTCTAATGGACCGTCACCGTGAGACACACGGTATGTATATACTTACGCATTTTCTTGTGATGAAATAAATTCTCCTTATTTCTTCTATTGAATATAATTTTAAATTTTCCATCACACTTTTTGTAACGATTAAAATAATTAAATGTACATTTAGTCTTAGTCTTTAGTACGTTGAATTCTACTAATATATTTTTTTTTATATTCTGCGTCGCATTCACGTCACTTATAATTCATGTCGTCTACTACTAGTATAACTTTAAGTCTTAAAATTTTCCAGCACAACAAACCGAAGTTAACAAGGGCACAAATGGAGAGGTCCCCGAGGGATCGAGACACGGCTGCCCAGATGCGAAAACCCGATTGTCCATTGTCTGCACAATTCCACGGCCACCTTCTCCCGGACTTCCAGATTGAATTAAGGCCGAATTTAGCTTATTGCAAAGGGAATTTCTACAAATTGATACTATTCCGCGCGAATTTGTAACCGTTGGTATACTACAATGGAAAATTAGATCTTGAGATAGATATTTGAGTGATGCTATGGAAATCTAAGCACACCGTCATGCATCGCATTGCAGTAATAATATTTGTCAACGTAATATTTTTCTCGAATAGAAACTACACTGTTTTAGACTTATTTTTTGCGATCATATAAATTGTTTTTAACATCAGTATTGACCAAACCGTCTAAGATCATCACTAGGTACTACAAGTTGTAAGAAAAAGGAAATCAGAAATGCTAAGTATACAGGGTTCTCTAATACTGAGAAATTTTAAGGAGCGATTCATTGTCAAAAGTAAGGGTGCTTTTTTATATAAACTTATTTCCAAGAAAATGTAGAGCAGGGGTCGGCAAGTAATTTTAGATGGGGTCCGGATACTTTTAAAAATTTTTAACGAGGTCCAGAAAAAAAATTCATATATCTTACAAATTTTCATTTGAACTCAAATTTAATCTGCTTACTAACCATTAAGAACTCAAAACACTCACACAATTGTAAAATACTAGAAAAAATGATTAGGTTGGCACTCAAACGTAAAAAAACATTTTTTAAATAATTTATTTGAGTAATTTATACTTTCAAAAAATTTTTGGCGGTCCAGTATTTTACCTTCCGCGGTCCGGACCTGGACCGCGGTCCGCCAGTTGCCGACCCTTGATCTAGAGATTTTAAGTCTGGGGACCGTCGCGTCG
>NW_019420255.1:0-6696 GCF_000390285.2 Anoplophora glabripennis
TTCTGCACGGCACTGGAAACTGGTCCACTGTAAAACCTGACCTCGCACAATGCGACCGGCATGGCGGAGTGACAAAAACGGACAAAAACTTTCGCAAGGAAAGAAATATGTAAATAGAATATTATCGCACCTATTTTATATCGGCAAATTTAACTGCTTTTGCCTTTATTAATTAATAAAATTAATTTGTACAACAATTGTCCTAAATTTTATCCACTAACGTGTAAACACATTTGAATCCGTTATACTCAGTTTCTACGAACTAACACAAATTTTTTCTTGTTTCACGATAACACAAATTCTTCACCATAACGATTAAAACGATATGCATCAACTCCGAGTTGCTATACTCGCAAACCATTTTGACACTAACTACCCATTGTTGACACTAACTACTAAAAACTGAAAAATTGAAAACACCACAGATTACTACTATCGCTACGACGATTGCAAATTTCGATTTCAGTATTCGGAGTCGCTGAGGCCACGTGGCGAATGACGCTAGAGACTACAGTTGTCCAGCTATATAGTGGTTTAATGTACTATTACTTCAATATTTTTTTTCTCGGAAACTATAGGAATTTTACAAAAAATTTTTTTACGATATTGATCCCATTACTCATGCTGCATCTATTCCCAATTTTTTTTGGATAAGTTGTGAATCACCCTGTATATGTCTCTACATTGTGATAGTTTCCGAAATCAGAAAAGCTTTGTGACTAATATTACAAATCCCACACAAGATAAATATATGTAAATGATGCTGAGCAGAAAATAATGTTTCCTTGGCTAATATTTAAACGATCTATACCTTCAGATTAAAGTCACTAACTTCTTTCCAATATCCAAGATAACTCCAGTGAGTGACGTGATGTCCTGCAGCGACGTTTTTTGTCGGTAATTTGTGGCAGTAACTCTCTCTCCAATTTTTCTGTCGGAAGCAATCTTTGTCAAACTGCTGGAAACGTATTTCAGAGAATAAATGATATATTGCCCCTCAGTAGTAAAAATTAGAAAATTATAGAGTTATGTGCGGCAAATATCCGTTAAATCTTGATTCCAATTAAAAAATATAGGAATTTACAGGATGTTTCTGAAATAAGTGGGGTACTTGAAGGTTTAAACAAATTTAAAACCGTCCCTGGTGCGGCAGCCAACTGCACCTTTGATATCGAAGCAAAATTACATACGGGGCTGAAAATCATTGTTATTTAATGCCTGAACCCTTTGTGCATGTTAGCACAGTGGGGCAGAATCCCAAAAAGCTAGCCAAAAGTCAAAATCTTTAAAAATCGATCTGAAATTTGTTACTCGGGGGTTTTTGGGGTCGCTGATAACGAATTTGGAGTCAGAATTACAAAACTCAATGTGGANAGTTGCTATACTCGCAAACCATTTTGACACTAACTACCCATTGTTGACACTAACTACTAAAAACTGAAAAATTGAAAACACCACAGATTACTACTATCGCTACGACGATTGCAAATTTCGATTTCAGTATTCGGAGTCGCTGAGGCCACGTGGCGAATGACGCTAGAGACTACAGTTGTCCAGCTATATAGTGGTTTAATGTACTATTACTTCAATATTTTTTTTCTCGGAAACTATAGGAATTTTACAAAAAATTTTTTTACGATATTGATCCCATTACTCATGCTGCATCTATTCCCAATTTTTTTTGGATAAGTTGTGAATCACCCTGTATATGTCTCTACATTGTGATAGTTTCCGAAATCAGAAAAGCTTTGTGACTAATATTACAAATCCCACACAAGATAAATATATGTAAATGATGCTGAGCAGAAAATAATGTTTCCTTGGCTAATATTTAAACGATCTATACCTTCAGATTAAAGTCACTAACTTCTTTCCAATATCCAAGATAACTCCAGTGAGTGACGTGATGTCCTGCAGCGACGTTTTTTGTCGGTAATTTGTGGCAGTAACTCTCTCTCCAATTTTTCTGTCGGAAGCAATCTTTGTCAAACTGCTGGAAACGTATTTCAGAGAATAAATGATATATTGCCCCTCAGTAGTAAAAATTAGAAAATTATAGGGTTATGTGCGGCGAATATCCGTTAAATCTTGATTCCAATTAAAAAATATAGGAATTTACAGGATGTTTCTGAAATAAGTGGGGTCCTTGAAAAGGGTGATAGCAAACATTACGTTTTAAATTGAAAAAAAAAATCACATGAAGGTTTAAACAAATTTAAAACCGTCCCTGGCAGCCAACTGCACCTTTGATATCGAAGCAAAATTCCACACGGGGCTGAAAATCATTGTTATTTAATGCCTGAACCTTTTGTTCATGTTACGGTTGTAATAATTGTTCCTGTAGTACACGCCACATGGTACTGTTAGATACACCCACTTCTCTGCCGATGTCGCGAGTACTGCGCCTCGGATCTTCCTCAACGGAGTATGATGTTTCTTCGTTGTCGAAAATATGTTGTGGTCTTTGAACTGCCTTTTGGACTGTTCTACTGTTAGGTTATCATCTGTTACGGTAACGGACCGCATACAAATGACAAGTTCCATTTAAACTGTACTGACATTCTCCGTACATTAATACCATATCTGCTAGTCAACTAAGAACACATTACATACTGACCTACCATCAGATTTGCTTGATTGTGGAAGTCACTTGAACTTCAGTCAATTAGAGAAGCACGCATGTAGCGAAGCAATCTGGTCGCGCACGTGCACAAGATGCACAGGATTGGCTTACATTTATGGTTAATTTTCTAAATTCATTTTCTTGAAAACAGAAGCACTTAGACCACCAGTTGCTTAATAAAAGTTGCTCAGTTTTGTGCCCTCTATCACCATTTTCAAGGAACGCATTTATTTCAGAAACACCGTGTATTTTTTATTCAAATGAGTTGATAGGAAATATTATTTTTGTCAAAATTATTTCTGATACTCTTTTCATTAAGTAAAACGTTTGGAATGAGATAAACGCTGGTTGGGGATTTTTGCAAAATTTATATAACTAGGTAGTACACATAGGTCAAGGCCAAGGTCAAGTTTGACAACATATGAAGTGTCGCACCTTTTTGCACAATTTACACTCAGCTTATCGAAATCAATGTAGCAGATTAATAGCTCTGCCTACAGTGCGCCGCAGACAGTCAAGTAGCTTTCGAATACTACTTTCCCTCCATTGAATCCCTTTTAAACGTTCACCCGCCACGTTGCTTTTATTAAGCTGTACAAATTTTTTCTACAATCGTTTTTGAATATTTATTTCGAAAATAAAATAATTCATTTTTGTCTAGCTGTAAACGTGACGAAGCGGAAAATAATATTTAAATTTATGTAAAATTCAAGCACTTATACAGGGTGTCCCTGAAAAGGATGGACAACGCTTGACCATAGGTTCCTTGGATGAAAATAAGACTATTTAGCCTAACTTACCTATATAGAAAAGTGCACGCCTACTGATATATAGCCTTCTAAATATAGAATACATATCCTATTTTTTCAAATCATTTGAAAACTATTTTTCTTAGAAACTTCAAATTTGGTACACTTATTTTTTTATTGAAGGGCAAGATAAATATAGAATTTGGAGAGAATACATATACAGGATGTTCTATTTCTAGTGCCTGTGCGCCACTGGCTATCCCGTAACTTTTTTGTGTGTATGCCAATGACCACAGAATTAATATTTTTAAAAATAAGCACTATTTTAAAAGATTTTTTTGCTCTTACAAAATTTCGATATCGTTCATGGATTTCGAGTAAAATTCGCATTTTTTATACATTAAATATAGGCAAAAATTCCGATTTATAAAAAATAATTTATAACTGTAGCCTCAAAGCAGGGAATAATAATGAAAAAACGTAACATTAAAAAAAATAACTACACATTTTTGGTATTAGTATTATCAATCAATAAAATAAAAATCAACCTGTAATAACTGGTCTTTTAATACCCTATTAAAGGAACTTTTTGAAAGCGCTACCGCTAAACGCCTTTTATTTACTTCAGGAATTTCTTGGGCCCTTTCCAAAATTTGTTCCTCCAGCTGAATATTTCCGGCCGTACATTATTCTCGATTTAATGTTACAGGTAAAAAACGTCCTGTTTCCCGAAGGCGTCTCTCCGCATTAGCAAATGTTTTGTGATTTAGAGTTCTTCGATTAGGAAATCTTTCAGCTTATGTTCGAACAGTAGCACAACAATTTCCTTCACAATAACCCAAAACTACTAACATATCAGTTTGTTCAGCAAAAGTATAAATTGCAATAAAAAACAAAGTAAGCTAAAATTAAATCACAGATAGCTTGACACAGAACCTTTTAATTATTGTTATGAATTTGTTTCTATGTTATATGGCACCTCGTATAATGTTCTATTTATCTTAAACTGATTTTATATTATTTAATGGTCAAAAAATGCCAATTTTACTCGAAATCCATACACGATATCAAAATTTTGTAAGAGGCAAAAAATTTTCTAAAATAGTGCTTATTTTTAAAAATATAAATTCTGTCGTCATTGGCGTACATACAAAAAAGTTACGGGACCGCCAGTGGCGCACAGGCACTAGAAAGAGAACATCCCGTATATGTATTCTCATCAAATTCTATATTCACATTGCCCTTATATAAAAAAATATGTGTCCCAAATTTGAAGTTTTTAAGAAAAACAGTTATCAAATTATTTGAAAAAAACTAGGTTATTTGTTCTATATTTAGAAGGCTATATCTCAGTAGGCGTGCACTTTTGTATATAGGTAAGTTAGGCTAAATACTCTTGTTTTCATCCAAGGAATCTGTGGTCAAGTGTTGTCCATCCTTTTCAGGGACACCCTGTATAGTTTTTTATTTCCATTGTGTTTTCGTGAATGTCGGCCAAATTTTCTGGGGCGCAGAGAACAACAGGAGAATTATAATGCTATGCGGGTCTAGTAAACGACATAAATTTATGCCACTTGTTGCTCCCATAACCCAGGAAAGTTCCGCAAGGCCAACATAAATTTGTATTTAGCGGATAAAGTAAATAATGGAGCACATTGAAATGAATGGTAAGAATAATTTCGGTGCTTTAGCACTTTTTCTAGAAATTCCAAATAGAGATATTGCTGTGGCAAATAAAGAAATATAATAATAAAAGTTTATTATTATCAGTTTGTAACATACAAATGCATTTAAATATTATGTTATTGTATATATTATGTTTAAGACAACGATGTAACATTGTTAGTGTAAGTTCTGTGCATTACTAGGAGAGTCAATAGTGATTGTAGGTACATTAAATGACTGAGCAGGGACATTTTTATGTCTTTACAATAAAAAGAATGTGCATATTCCAGAAAACGTAGTATCCAATTCAATATTCCAATTTTGATATACTCACTTGTTTGGATATCTTCCAGATATAACATTTAAATAAATTACGTAAATAATTTTTTTTAAGTGACAATTTTCGTGACGTTTACTAAATACATCAAAATGATATACGCTGATGTAAATAAAACATATGTAAAACATTTACTCTTTTGTTTTTAATATAATAATAACTATGATATATATTTTAAAGGTGCTTTAAGTAGTTCTTAGATTTAAATTTACATTATTTCTCATAATAATATATAATAGTTTTGCTGAATTATTCTCACAATCGTATATATAGCCGGGTAAAAGTCATTGTCGAACACCTACATCAAGCGCTAATGTGCTAAATACATTTTACACAAGACGAAGTCTATGTTGCGATAAAACAAATTAAGCCAAATATGACAACCAGGCCTGCTTTAATACCGGCATTCTTATAAGGGACTGTACCTCTGCGTTTGCTGCCCCATTAACAACTATCTTTAATTTATTAATAAAAATTTCTTGTTGGAAATTATCTAGGGTGTGTCCAGTGCACAAGAAGGGCAGTAAAAATGAATTAATTACAGGCCAATTTCTATTATTTGCAATTTCTCCAAAATATTTGAGATTTTATTACTTGGCTTTTTATACAGATCCCTGTCTCTGTTGTTGTCGTGGGAGCAAACACGGTTTCCTTAAGGGCAGATCCACTGATACTAACCTTGTCCAAAAAAACTCAGTTTATTAGCAAAAAACTTGACAAGATGGAACAACTCGATGTTATCTATACCGACTTCACAAAAGCAAAAGCTTTAACAAACTCGACTAACCTCTTGCTGTACAAATTAGATAGGTTTGATGTGTCCGAATCACTTTTGCATCATATTTACAAAATAGGTATTAGTTTGTTCAGCATCGTGGTTTTAAATCGCACAAGTGCCATCAAATATCTGGCGGGCCTCAAGGATATATTCTCGAACCCTAACTCTTTGTTCTTTTTGTAAACGACATCATGGTTGGTCTACAANCTACAATACTATACTATATTATAGAATACTATACAAAACAGTACCGTAAATGATTCACTCGCTTAATTTTGTGATTGACAGTTAAACCGCTGAACAATGGCATCGATTGCAGCAGATATGGTAAAGGAAATCATGTTATTAAAAGTTTATACAGAGCTTTCATAAATGTTTACAAGCCACGTGACCGCCGAGCTTAGGCAACCAACATTGCGCTGGTACTATCAATTAAAAATCCCAAAATCATAGCATCACGGATTTATTAATTAACAATGACAAACCGTTACGTCTACGCTCGAGATAATGCGATTACAAACAGCGCCCTCAGTAGCAGTACAAC
>NW_019420256.1:0-6685 GCF_000390285.2 Anoplophora glabripennis
TATGTGTATTTAAGCTATGGTTTGTTAGAGCTGTATGCGACGCAAAGCAGACAGTCAGTTGTGCGCGTCGGACTTACGCTGATCTAGAACACAAGAAGATGCGTAGCCGGTTTGTTAGATTCTGCTCAGATGGACTCACGGTAGACAGAAAATTTTGTGCGTCGTCAGTTCAGTTGAAATCAAATTTGATTTGATTTCAACGCAGTCGTCCAGTTGAGCTCACAGTGTATAGTACTAAAAAGCGTTTATTTTTAACGAATTTTAAAATGGCAACCAAGTTTTCACCAGAGGAAGACGAGAAATTAATCGATCTCGTACGAGAACATCCCCCATTGTATATCGTTCCTTCCAAACATCTGTTAGAAAATATTGATCTTCACTTTTATTTTGATGACGACAACTAATTAAATTCAAAAGATCTTTTTCATGTTCTTCTTCCTCAATAAGTATTGTTCAGCCATTATCATGATAAAAATAAATTTTGCCACAGTAATAATAAATATTTTCGTCTGCATTTACCAGCATACAATCAGAAGCACTATATCTAACAAAACACTCTCCCTTCAAAACCGATAAAGTTGAATGCTACAGATTCTGCTAACAGCGTATGTCGTCTGCGACACGCGGTTCTAACAAACCAAAGCTTTAGGCTGTGAACCAGTGTGTCCCATAGTACTTTGACCCTCTAAATCCAAATTTGAAGTCAGAATTCCAAGATCAGTTCGTGTTTTCGTCCTAACATCAACACACTAGCCTAGAAAGTTGTAATCAGGACTTCAAACTAACTTGAGCAGTTAGAAATTGGAAAGCATTCATGATCTCACTACACTATAACACCATAACTTCGTAACTCCGTAACAAAATAATCCTAGATTTGCGAGTGTTGAGTCACGAAAATCTCTGGGAACATGGGTCTCATATAATCAGCTGTGCGAAACTATATGACTGAGTCAGCAGATTTCAATAACCCAATAAACTTGTAACCTCATAGCTTTGTGAAAACGAGAATGTATAACCTCGAAACTCTGAGAAATTGATTTTGTAATCCTATTCTAACCCCACAGTCCCTTAACAAGAGGCAAGCAATCTCCTGTAGACCTATGCTCTAGGGCATACAGTGACTTTGTGTAACAAAGTCACTCAAGGTTTTCTCTTTGTAATTTGTTTTGATTTAAACAACCAAAACTTCGTGATATCATCACACCATAACCTGTTACTTGAACTGATTGTACAGTCAAGGAAGTACTATTACGTTTTTTTTTTAGTATAGATATAAAGAGGAATACCTCTGAATGTCTGCATGACTGTATATGCCCCAAATCATGGGTCTACAGAAGTTTACATGTCCCATGTTAACAGATTACGGAGTTACAACAGAACTGATGACAGTTCCTCAGAGTTTAGTAGTTATTTAACCTCGCATACTCAGTGTTACGAGGTTACCGGGTTATTGAGATATGTGGTTATAGGTGTCTGCCACCTCACAGTCATGCCGTTGTGGACTCATGATGTATGAGATCCCACAGAGCTTTATGACTGCATTCTCGCGTACTTCGGGTTAAAGGATTACAGGGTTACGAGGTTATAGGGTTGAAGAAGCCTACCATCAAAAGTCATGTGGTTTCGAATCTCTGAGTATGTATGAGGTCCATGCCTCCGCACAGTTTCATGACTACGTTCTCGCACATCCCGGGTTACGAGGTTATGAAGCTACGGTTATGGGATTATAGGGCAACGAGAAAATTAATTCGAATGTTTTTCCAATCACTGTCTATTCAGGTCAGTTCGAAATTTCGAAAACTGTATTCTAAAGCAGTGTCCTGTTGTTGGAATCAAAACTCGAACTGATTCGGGAATTTGGCCTTCAGATTTCTATTCAGTAGGCCAAAGTACTAGAAGAAAGACGATCTGGACCACAACCTAATTAATTTTTGTTCCTTTTTTTATGGAACTGTATTACTAAGGCGACTGAAATTATTTCTAAATTTATAATACGTATTTTTAAATTGTATAATTGATAGATGAAGAACATTTGCATAGCTAACTAACTCGTAATGTTATTCCAAATACAAATTATTCGTCTGCAAAATCGTGATATAGAAATGTAGAACTATGCTGTGTTACAAAAACAAGTTGAGCCTTTGTATCGTGATATAATCAAAGTATCATATGAATTAGTAAGATCATAGAGCGATATTTACCAATTTGCTTCTTGAGAACATAAAGGAGATTGTTTACTTCTTTATATACGAGTATCTGCATAATCTAGTGATTTCAAGGGTTTCACGGTCCCGTGCTGTTATTTAAAGGATCTTGTTTTTCCGTCTATGCACCTAGTCACCACAAATTACAAACTTACATTCCCCTTTCCTTAGGTACGGATCGTTAACCTGCCATTTTTGTTCTCAGGCTTATCTCTGTGGGGACGAACCCGCTGTCAGAAACCCTAAGTCCACCCTGATGATCATTTTGGTTCTTATTGTTGGTCCTAAACTGAAACATGGAACAACTCGCAGCGAAGTTTT
Source organism: Anoplophora glabripennis (assembly GCF_000390285.2). Classification (NCBI taxonomy): domain Eukaryota; kingdom Metazoa; phylum Arthropoda; class Insecta; order Coleoptera; family Cerambycidae; genus Anoplophora; species Anoplophora glabripennis. The sequence continues at coordinate 2,526 of NW_019420256.1, forward strand.
TATAGTGCTTGACTTTAGTTCCTATTCCTATTCCTAAATAATTGTTTATGAACGCAAACAATTCATTTAGAAAAAAACTGTATTGGAGTGACTATTTAAATAATAAAGAAGTACATTTAATAGATAAAAAGAGTGTAGCGCAACTACACTTTTATAATTTTATTTATTTTCTTAAAAATATACGTTGTCATAAACATGTATTTTCGATATNTATTTATTTTCTTAAAAATATACGTTGTCATAAACATGTATTTTCGATATATCTGAGTAATAAAAATTAAATGAATGTAAATTGAAATAATAGTTATTACTAATAATACAGGGTCATATGTCATTAATTTTAACCACGTATTTGGAAGTCTGATAAAGACAGAAAATCGAAAAAATAAGTACCGTACTACTCGCTGAAAAGCAATAAGTCACACAATAAGGTATACGTACTACAAACTAAATAATTGACTAAACATAATACTAAAAACTCATATTTAAGTATAAAATGTAATGAAAGCGTTAATAATATCAAAAATTCTGCACTGTATAACCTGACTTTCGAAAATAATAATTATTATTATACGTTTGTTTTTATTTATAAATAAATAATACTTGTTAATAACATGTAAAAACATGTAAAAAATATCCTATTCATTCATGTATCTAAGAAGTTTTATTTATTTTTAAAAACGCATTAAAAGCTAGGTTAATGACCTAATGTTATGGTAGGTCAAGATTCATTCTCGATTTCCTATTTTCCCTTAAAATTATTGTAACCGAATCGCCCTGTATAGGATTAGAATATATTTTCTAAAATTTGAATAAATTTCTTAATTACCATAAAAAAAGTTCATTTACAAACATGCTGAAATAAGTTCTGTTTTCGGTGTTAGGTTTGGTACTGTTAAGTTAGAGCACACCGATTAATTTTTAACCCTGGTTTATAATTAAAGAGTCATAAAACATAATTATACGATAGCGTTGGCAATATCAAATTATTAATAATAATAATTAATTTTAGTTTAAAGTAATTTATGTATTATTAATAAACTCCCAACAATCGAGTAATCTATATCTTTGGGTGGGTAAAATTACATGTAGCTTGCTGAAATATTCTATAATACTACTTTGATCCACATCAAAGTACCTATAATAACATTTTTTTTAATCTAATGGAATGGTTTTGTAATAAAACTGCTCAAGTGATATCAGTTTTGATCGAAAAACAATGATGGCAGCAAAATATGTGAAAACCCTTCACATTTGGAAGCCGCTGGGATTTTAACTCTTCACATTAAAATAGATATTGTACAGTTACATACATCATATTTAATAAATTTGGTAAAATAAGGAAATGGTAATACTGTAATCAGTTTATGACAAGAAGACGAATGACTGGAAATCAATAACGCTGTGGCCAGTCTTTAATATCTCAGCCTTATATGGAATTATGACCTTAATACCTAAACCATATGTGGAATATCAATTTTAAAATGTTAATAGCAAGGGAACCTAAGGAGAGCAGTAATTATTCTCAGGTTGTTGCAGTTCCTAATGTAGGAAATGTAAAAGAAATGTTATAATCGATACTACCACTCTGCTTTATATAATGTCGATATTAACATATTATCGTTTACTTAGTCTGCACAAAACTAAATTGTTGCCAAAGATAAATTTCAGGAAAGTGAACATTGCATTACCTAACTATTAAATCTCGTCTCCGTTTCTTATGTCAGCCCATCTATAGGCCATTTCACAGTTGGCTAGATTGCGCATTATTATTGCAAGAAGTGATGGATGTTAATGAAATTTATGGAAAAGACGGTCAACCCAAAGACCAACACATGTGTGCCAAAGGCCGAATTGATTGACCGCAAAATTGTTGCTCCAGGTATTTGTTAATTAATTTCGTTCGTTTTTTAGCATTTAATTCTTTAATTACTAAATGTTAATTTTAGAACTAAATATCGTAGATATAGGTTATAATTGATCCAAAGAAAAATTTTAAAAAGTTGAAATTAAGTTCATCTTTACAACAAAGTAGGACGTGCAAAACAGCGTTATAAACAAATTGGCAATTAAAGAAAGGGTTAAACTTTTATTTTCAAAAAGTTTTACATTAATAGTTCATGTAATAAACGCGCTATTAGCAGTAAAAGTTAACGTTAATAAACAGACTGCACGCGAAAGAAGGAGCGCCTGTCCCGCGCATGCGCATGAACTCCGCTCTCGTCGCGCGCAAGATTTTTGACTTGAACGTTTCAAATTCGGTTAAAAAATCTAGTGCGCGAACGAGGGCATTGTTGTTAAAAGTACATTTTTTGTTGTAACTTTAGAAATTTTTCTTTGGCACTATACAAAATTCTATTACCTAAATTTATTGGTTGGATACGCTTGAATAGAGAATCACAAGACCTTTCAAAAGAGGTATTGTATAATCCATATTTCTATTTAAAAAAATATCTATAACTTCAAAGGCCACAAAAGATCAAAAGTTGCAAATTTGAAATTAAATAAAAATGATTTCAATGTATTATTATGAAATCTACCATGAAAAAAGTCAGTGCGATTGTGGAAAATGCTCGGGATCTTCCAGACTAGTTAATTTGTTTACAAGGCAATAACTTGTAAACTATTCAACTTACCGATTCCAGATTTCGTGTGCGTTATTAAACAGTGATAAGGAATGAGAGGATGCGATGCCAAAACGTTCTGGTAATTATTATTACCAGAACGTTATTACGCAGTTTATAAATGTTTAATTAATTCAGAAATAAAAATAAATAAACTTCTTCTGTTTATAACTTTTGATCTAATCAATACTTTTTGACGCTCGAGGGCTAGTTTTGTAGATCTTTTGAAGACGAAAAAAAAAGTACATGACTGTGTTCTGGAAATGAACGGAAAAATAGTTATAAGCGAAAAACTTTTACGTAAAAATTATACAATTAACCACCCTGTAAACAATCTTACCCCCATTTTTATGACTGTGGAAACTAATATGTTATTGTACATAATATTTAGCATCCATAGTGATAAATTCAGCTTGCCGAAACAAAAAGTTGCGTCCAACTCTATATTTCCTACTATGTCAATATTCCTTAATTAATCGAACTTTTGTGTATCAAGTTGGAGATTTTGATATTTTCTTTCTTGGAAATGGTTGAGTTTAGGACCCAGGTTTTTTGTGTATTTTAATGTATTCTATCGTCTGTTAAAATTAAGGCAGTCAAATTTCTAACACCCTGTATAGACTATAGTATAGACAACCAAAAAGTAATTTTCACATGACGCATTTGATTCTATTTCTTCCCGAGTTCGTGCGCCTACTAAGAATAGTCTCTGCACGGAAAACAGCATAGCCAACGTAAAAATTAGCTCATCAAGAAAATAACGTGTCTCCGACACCCCCGCCCCCTTCCAATCTCGTAACTCGGGATCAGCCGAGTCGTATAATTTTATTAAGCCGGAGCTACCGAAGCGNTTAATACATCTATTTATGTGTATGTATACAGTATAAATACCTATACAATATATTATCTCATGGTCAAGCTGTAATTAAAGCTTTAGGTGCATACAAGACAAGTTCAAAATTTGTGTGGGATAAATGCTGACTGAACTGGCCACCAATAATACAGTTAGACTGTGTTGGGTGACAGGGCACAAAGGCATTTGTGGGAACGAGAAAGTGATGAACTTGCTAGGAAGGAATCCGAGACAGAATTCATTGGCCCGGAGCTCTTTTGTGGTACATCTCCCAGTGTGGTCAGACGGACTCTGGGCAAATAGACTGAGACAGAACGTAGGAAATACTGGACTTCAAGGCCAGGACATAGCCATTCTAAGGAGCTCTTGGAGTATCCTTCGAAGGAAAGAGCAAACGATTTACTGAGCTTGAATAAAATCCGGCTCAGGAGAGTTACGGGACTCATAACGGGAGACTGTCACTTTAAGAAACATCTACATAAGCTAAAGCTTGTAGACAGTCCGGTCTGCCGAGGATGTGACTCGGCGGATGAAACTTCTCTGCATATCTTAGGCTACTAAGAATAGTCTCTGCACGGAAAACAGCATAGCCAACGTAAAAATTAGCTCATCAAGAAAATAACGTGTCTCCGACACCCCCGCCCCCTTCCAATCTCGTAACTCGGGATCAGCCGAGTCGTATA
>NW_019420257.1:0-2043 GCF_000390285.2 Anoplophora glabripennis
AGAAAAATAGTTTGTTCAGTAATGATCAGTTTTCATTATAGAAGCGTGTCTTTTATTGTGAATATTATTGGGGAACAGATGTTTAAGTAAAGTGAAAAACATTTATGGATCCTTACTGAGTTTTCTTTGTGTGAAAATGACAATATATTTGATTATGTTATTAAGTAGGAATAAGCATATAAAAATGGCCCATCAATGCAGTTAATTGCAACAATAGTGATGGTGATAACATACTACGTCCAAGTACCAACACCTGCAAATAGAGACAAAGCTATCGGTGAAGTCAGAGGACCAAAAACAATTTACATCGTATTTATTATCATGGTAGGAGCAAAAATAAAAAATTGCAAAAAACTTTTTTCTATCAATCGAGTTTTTCCACCTTGAATTATTTGCTTTTCAAATACTTTCCAAGTTTGTAAACACTCTGTATGATTAGTAGTCCTATGGAATTTCTGACCTAATGATAATTTAAGAAATTACAAATTTTATGGACATCGACGTTTCGTCTCCTTATTGGCACATCTTCAGTCTTAAACAAAATCAAGCAAACTAAAAATGTTATATTTGAATATTCCATCGGTATTCCATATGCATATTGTAGCTGCTTCCGATCTATTTTACGTTCTTTAAATGAGCATTTTTCGAGGTTGTCGTAGAAAAATGTGTTTATTGCTAATTTATACCAAGAGAAGGAGCTGGATTGTGGGCCACGGCAAATATTCTCAAAGTTAATCAAACTCTCGCCCCTCCGGCAGGGGTCAAGCGGTTTCTCACGAAGTCCTGGGCTACAAGACACGAATTCATTTGATTCCGATTAATCAGCAGGGGCCGAAGGGTCAGTGTAGTTGCCCTTCCATAAATAATTCCGCTGCCAATGAATGCACTAATTTGTAGTAGTAATGAAATATTATCCCAAGACTTCCCAGACCGCTATTCCGAACCTCTTGATTAGATGTACATAATCTTGGCCAGAAGTTGTCAAGGAGCCATTCAGGACCCTTGTACTGTATTAAAGATGCAGGAATTCCAGATTCGGGCGGACACACATGGACATGGCCTCTTTGATTTGCTAATGCTCGGCCTGCGGCCATATGAATACGCATTAATATCTGGTTGGGATATCTCGGTCTCTGCGAAAGCTTCTTCCCGAGACTTTTCGAGGGGCTCCTCGGTCGTAATCAGCTCTAATCAGGCACAAAGTCAGACGAACTATGGAGGAAAAGTGGAGTTGGCAAGATACAGAGGGTTATCGAAAGTGGAACTTTGCTCTTAGTATGTGCTTATTATTGGGAAATGAGAAAGCAGTAAATAGTGAAAAATTTTAAATAAACTTAAAAATTGGACGGTCCTGTCTTTAATGAAAGAAGTGTTTAAAGCGTTTTCGATTGTAATGTATGTACCAGTGATGTCTGGTAAAAACTGAAATGGAATGAGAATAGATTAGAGTTATGCCCATAGGAATTTTCAAGAGGTCAGCATGAATTACTTAATAAATCAATACTACCACATATAACAATAACTTTAGAAAGTATGCCGTCAATTCTTGTTGATACAGGTGAGTACACAAGTAAGCTGAACCTGTCCACCAAGAGGGGGGGGGAGGTGATTTTTGTACGGCATTTCTAAAGTATATAACAAAAATAGCAATACCGGAAGCCAGGAAAATTTTGGCCCGGGTTTTGGTGATTTATTACATTGGCATTTGTACTGCCAGTTTCGGATCGATACATAGATACGAAGATAAGCGAAGCCGTACGTACTTGCTGATACAGGAGTTAGGAACACGGTATGAGGGTGATTTGAACCAACATCAAATTCAGTAATTTTAATTCTATTTTATAAAATAATGACATTTTTGACCATGCCGTACATTTTTCATGAAACATGTGCCTACTATAGGAAAATTAATTTCCCTCTGAAAAGTAGGATTTCACGGTGAAAAATTTTTGTACGGCATTAATATATTTTGTTAATACTGACAACAATAATCAAGAAAAACAAAATGTCGTACAAAAAAAATGGTTCTAAATGGCTTGAAAT
>NW_019420257.1:2548-6701 GCF_000390285.2 Anoplophora glabripennis
CATGGACAATGTTATATGGTAGGCCGTGACAGTGACAGGTAATATTATGACAACATTGTTATTGTTTGACAGTTTGTATTATTATTTATTTAAAATGGGTTACACAGAAGTAGAAAATTTAAATATTATAGGAATTAAGATAGAGTAGTTAAGATATTCTCCATAGTTTATTTTAATTCCTAATAATATTTCAATTTTCTACTTCTGTGTAACCCATTTTAATTAAATACTAATACAAACTGTCAAACAATAACAATGTTATCATGACATTACTACCTGTCATTGTCACGACCTACCATATATAAGATTGTCCATGAGTAATTGGCCTCACACGGTCTAATTAGTGAAATTTACTTAAAATACTTATACGCATTTTGGACTATATCAATGTCCGATATGTCAAAATATATTACAACTAAATCTAAATCCTTACGTAATTGGAAAAAAGGCAGAAATGCCTGAAAGAGGTCTAACAATTCTTAATAAAAAAACATCATTTCGTTTTTTAATATCATCTCGCCTATTATTAGAGATGGACCCAACAAACACTATATGACTATGCTCGTTCTATCCAAATATGTAAAATATACAGGGTGTTCCATTTAAATTAACAAAGTTAACATCCGCGGCCATTTTGTTTGAACTTCATTTGTTTTTCTACTATCATTTTCGAAAACTTCATAAAAAATGGTGCAACTTTTGTATTTCACATTTTTTTATACCTAACTCTTAAAACAAAAAAGTTAAAGGGGGGTCAAAATATAGTGAATCACCCTGTACATTAAAAAAAAAGAATCATCAAAGTAAACTAAAGCCTTAAGAACTTAAATAAATAAATCATGAGCTGGTAATAATACTTACATTTAAAACAGTGATAAAATATATGTTTTGAAGTAACAGTATCCTCGCATTGCATATTTGCAACTTCTGTTACAATTGTTTGAACAATTTATTTATGCAAATTGTGCTGAAGACATTGGCATACAATATAGGTATGTTTAAAATTAGTAAAAATAATTTAAGCGTCCATTTGTTACAAAAAGAGTGTCGGTTATAAACATAAATAAAACCACATAAAAATTTACAGGCTGAAAAGAAAAAAGAGACAGAGAAAGAAGATGTTTCGATGGCCAGCTAGAATCTCTAAGCGGTAATTTTAATTTTAAAATTAAAATAATTCCAGATTTTTTAAAAAATATTCGAATGCAGATTTTTTTATTGACTTTTTAATAATAATTTTTTGGATTTTGAAAAAATTTTATTTGTGTACTTGTGAAATTTTTATATAGTCGTAAGGTTTTTAACGGCACATTACTTAAAAATTATTTTATATCTTAAATAATGTTTTAGTAACAATGCCGACCATTTTTCAATGATCGGAAACCATAAGGGTCAGAATATAGGGGTTTGCATCCGGGGTTTCTCACTCCTGTATCGACAAATATGTACGGCATTACTGAAAAATATTTCTGTATAATAAAATAAATTAAAATAAAATCAATTCTTGCAAGTAATACTTATTTGCAAAAATATATTTCAAGCTATTTAGAACCATTCTTTTTGTACAGCATTTTGTTTTTGTTGATTATTTTTGGCAAACAAAAATTTTTCACCGTGATATCCTACTTTTCAGAGGGAAATTAATTTTCCTATAGTAAGCACATGTAAGCATGGCCAAAAATGTCATTATTTTATAAAATAGAATTAAAATTAGTGAATTTGATGTTGGTTCAAATCAACCCCCATACGCTACTTTCAAATAGAGGGTTGCACCCTGTATTCCTAACCCCTGTATCAGCAAGTACGTACTGCGTCGCTTAAAAATTCATCTATTTATCGATCCAAAACTTGCAGTATAAATGCCGTACTGGCATTTCCTGGCTTTCGGTATTGCTATTTTAGTTTCTAATGTTATTGTTATATGTGGTAGTATTGATTTAAGTAATTCATGCTGGGTCAAATGACCCCTTGAAAATTTCCGATGGGCTTGTAGTCTATAGTGCTTAAACACTTGTTGGTTTTCAATAAATTACCTGTAAAACGAAAAATAATGGAATTTCGTTCCGGGCATACTCATCCGGATAACGACCGCGTTTACTAAATACAGTCATTTATACAGTTAATATATTCAAAGAGCACGTTCGCTCTTTTCGTCGGCCGTATTTTCATATATACGTTGAATATAAAATATGAAACCGACGCTGGAAATTTTACAATAACATAAAGGAGAGGATTTCCCGATTTGCATTTTTAACAATCCGCCCATTGAAAATAACATCGACTAAGCCGATGGAAAACAATTATTTCCAGCGCGAGCTCCGGTCCGGGTGGCGGCCCATAAGCAATTCCGACTCCTAAATCCCGGTTAAAAATACTCCGGGCGATTTTAGGGATAAAACCAATACTTGAACGCGGGCCCCAAAGTGATCCCTATCCCTGGGGCTTCGTAAAGCTTTCTTATAACAACAATATTGAACACGATCAACGTGTTTTTAAATATATTACAATGTAATAGTGGATTTATTACGACTGCCTTCCGCCAGATAAACATGAATAAAACAATACCGCCGGTATTTTCCCCTGAAATATTTATGGAAGCATATATTTCAGCGGGCTTACCGTTGTATTCCGTATCATTGCTTAACCATCAATTCTTCAGTGAAATACGTCATAATTAGTGTTTTTTTTAACCACGACTCATCAGAATCGATAAAGTAATGGTTATTTAAGATACAAATGTACAGTCATTCTTAATTGATTAAAAATACAAGCGAAACGACTCTTCACACGTGTGTCTTACGATTTTTTTGTAAGTAACACTTAAAATTTCCAATTTTAATATCAAAAAATATATTTAAAAATGATTTTATTGATGTAGATGATTTCCTAGATACTGTAATAAAGAGACACAGACGAAAAAATATATACATGGCTGGAAAATCCACATAGTCCATCCGCCTTTACGTGAGAGTGACAAAGTAAGTCTTAGAAATCCGTACGATGGACAAGGCTGGCTTTATTGAAGACGTTTCATAATTTGAATCGTCAATAGGTTGCGCTCGATTAGAAGTAGGAGAGACTATTCAGATTATGAAACGTCTTTCCTATAGCCATCCTTGTCTATCGCACGAATTTCCTTACTTTACTTTGTCACTCTCACGTAAAGACAGATGGACCATGTACCGTTGCCAGCCGTGTATACAAAACCTGTGTTTGTGAAAAATAAAATGCTTCAGTTGTTTTTGTTTGAAATACAAAATTCGAATCTTTTCATTAAACTTGTATTTCGTAAAAGAACGTTTCCGGACACATGTTTATAAAAACTATACTAATTTGTGTAGAATCTACAGAGTGATTCAGTTATAATGTCATTAATTTTAACCAAATATTCGGAAGGCCTAAAAAAGGCAGATAATCGAAAAAAAAATTCTAGACCTCTTAAAAGATAAGCAAATTACCCCTAATTCAGCGCCCTACTCGTGTCACATTGACTGATCGGTAACGCGCCAGCGCACAATGGGAAATATGGGAAAAGGTAATAATTCGGTATTTAAAAATAAAAAACTCAAACATTTCGTATCTGAGGTTGATTAAACAACGAAAATAATGTAGCTTCACAATATTTTTCAACCTTAAACCTGATTCCAAGAACATAACCTCAAATTTATCAAACCTAACTTCAAAGTGATACACTGACTTTTTTTGTAAATCTATGGGTATAATTAATTGAAAACTATATCTTTGAGCTTATTTTCTGACTCTTCTAAATCCATAAGAACCTAACCTCAAACCCATAAAAACCTAACCTCAAACCCTCGAAACCCAATTTCAAATTCTAAAAACTTGAGCTAGAAATTGATAGAATGTATATGTTCCGCACCAAAGAATAAAAGTCCCTGAAATCTATTTTCTGAAATTTATANAAACACCTCATAGACAAGATTTCTAAATGTTGATATTGCAAGAAACAGCTATTTTATGGGCTTTATACCCCAACTAGTATTGAATATAGTAATATCCATTGAATATAGCAAATAATTAATAATAATTATCCAAAGTAAAATTCAAAAATATGTTTAAATATTATTAATATAAAATATATTCTGCATGTCTAGATTGTTTATATGAAAGGATAAGAATGAAATAATGAAGA
>NW_019420258.1:0-6725 GCF_000390285.2 Anoplophora glabripennis
TTTGCCAGGTTTGTTAGAAGATATTACTCTACAACAACGTGCAACTATGTGGTTTTAACAGGATGGTGCGCCCGCACATGCCACATTACAAGTACAACATATTTTGAACCTAATAAATGGATTGGACGGGCTGGACCAATACCATGGCCACCCCGGTCTTCTGATTTGACTCCGATAGATTTTTGGTTATGGGGATACATAAAAGAAAAGATTCATTTTACTGTGCCTGTTGGCAGGATTCATGAAGTAGTAGCGGAAATAAATGAAGCTAATTTCTGTTCTGTTGCCAGGAGTTTCTACCACAGATTGCAGAAGTGTATTAACGAAAATGGTAATGGCTTTGAAGGTTAGCCAAAGCCAGAAGGATCTTCGATTTTGCTATTTCTTATTTTCTATGGATTTAAATNATATAAATAATTAAAATATGTTGTTGGTCAAATGAACATTATAATAGAAATTTTCTACAGATTATGTACAAATTATTATAATTTTTTACTTTTAGCAGAAAACTTTTTTAGGGACGCCTATGAAACTCATTAAATTTAATGATTACATGTTCAACTAACTTGGGAAGGACTATACTAAAGGATTCTGTATTTATCCGCATGTAAATTAAAAAGAAATTATGAAAAAGTTTTTCGTTGCAGCACTCTACTCGTATTACGAATTTAGCACTATTTAAAATTCGCCATAAAACTACATTTTTATTATTAATAAGGCTTTACGTGCTTCTGCCCTGTAACTCTAAAGCGGCTTACAAAAAATAGTGGAATTTATGTTGCCGATTATCTTTATTTTAAAAATGTAACAAACATTTATGGTGTCTGGAATGAGTTACTAAATTACTTGAACGGAACGAAAAAATTACTACATAAATATAATTGGCAGCATGCCAGCAGTGGAACAGGTTTGCGGGGGTGAAATACAGGTTGGATGTGGTTCGTGCTTTCAGAGCCGGGCTGATATGGAATGTTTATGTTTATTTTTAGAAATTTTACTAAAATTGCACAAATCTTATAAGATAGATTTGAATTTATCTAAAATTCGTTTTTCTAGTATTTCAAAGGGCAACTTTTGATTTGAAAAATTATTGTCTTCGTAAATTCCGCACAGAAAAAATTATTCGTTAAACATTTTAAAACAATCGCATGTCTTAAAATGATATGTAACTGTCTAGAACGTACATATAGGTAGCGTATGTATGCAAAATAATATATGTAGACTTAGATTGAAACTTATTGATGTTTCGATAGATATATCGTTCTCTTCTTCAGAGGAAACTCTGAAATAGGGAAATAAGTCTGACAGATATTTATTTTAGCAATGTGTGCTAGCGGATGAGTTGTCCCCAACTTTCAAGAAGTTTTAACCCCTCATCTCGATTGAAATTATTTCGATTCTTCTTGATTTCTATTGCCTCTATGTAGAGACTTGGTCAAATTTTCTCTTTTAGCAGAATTCTGTTATCGTATATCTGCCATGTGCTCTGCTGCTTCACTTTGTTAATCCTTAAGTCACATTTGTGCTCCTTTAACTTCGTGGTATGTGTACTTTTCTGTATGTACACATAATGCTATCACTATTTCCCTAGAGATGTCGCAGACGGTATTAATTTTGTGTTTCTTTAAACTGCTGGCTCTAAGTCGTGCTAGTACATCCTTGTATTAAAACAGATACGTTGTTGCCAGATATTGCTCGTCTTTTTACTTCTTCAAAATCCAAATTCAGTTTTTTTCCATCCAGTTGATCATAAACTGATATAATATAGGATACGCCAACACAAGGAAAATATAAAAAAACAGAATAATACATATAATACACACATATGAATGTTCTGAGGAATACTTCTGATGGCTCGCTTAATATTGCTATCGGTGTATCCATTTCCTCTAATATAGAAACAAGAAAAAATCGCAAGGAGTCAGGTCTGGCGAGTATGGAGGATGAGGGAGTATAGTAATCTGATTTTTGGCACAAAACTTACGAATTGACAAAGCTGAGTGTGCGGACGCATTGTCATGGGACAAGAGCCATAAGTTGTCTCGCCACAACTCACGTAACCGTTGTAAAACACCTTGATAGTAAAAAGGGTTCAATGTTTCACCTTGAGGAAATAATTCAAAATGCACATTTCCATTAAAGTCGAAAAAAGCCAGTGAGAATCACTTTGACATTGGATCGAGACGAGACTGACATGCTTTCTTGGGGCGTGGAGATCCTTTGCTAATCCATCATTGTGATTCAGCTTTCGTCTCCTGTTATGATCCTTTGAATGAATGATTCATCGCCATTAGATTGTTAAAGGAGTTGCCGACAAACGTCACGATTTTCTTTCTGTTATTTGGTCATCAAACGAGGAACAAATTTTGTTGCAACTATATGCCTATTAAATTTTTCAGTTAAAATTTCATGGCATGACCCAATTGGGATGCTAACGTCTTTTTCTGCAATTTCTCTAACAGCCAGTCGGCAATTTGCACACACCAGATCTTTGTCTTTACTTTCTGAACGTGGGAATCATCAGTTGAAGTCGAAGGCCTTCCTGGTCGAGGATTATTTTCAATTGCTTTTTTCAAAAGATAAAACATTTCCCTGAGTTTTCCCCAGTTTCATAAAAAAATTTATGTTGCACCGTTGTTTCAGAAAATCGCACATTTCAAAAATAATCACTAAGACCTAAATACGTTGCACTCAAATAACAATATCACCCTGGGGTATTCATTGACATATAAGTGGCATTTGATAAAATGTCCTTTCCCAAAATCAACTCAGCTCTCATGGAGAGAGGGGTTTCTTCTACCATCTGTAGATGGATATCAAATATCCTCACAAAAAGAGCTATACAAATCAGTGTGGGGGATGCCTCCGCGAGAGGTAATTGTTGCAAGGGGCTGTCCGCGGGGAGGTGTTTTATCACCACTGCTGTGGAACTTAGTTTGCCAAAGAATGCACAGCCCTAAGAATGATTGAAAAGTGGTGTGAGGACCATGCTCAGTCAGTGAACCCCAGGAAGACGGAAATGGTCCTCTTCACGACGAAGAGAAAACTGGGGCCAATAAAGGCACCAATTCTCCTAAACACTACGCTAAGCTTTGCATCTGATGTGAAATACCTAGGGGTTACACTCGATGCAAAGCTAACATGGAATCTTCGCTTTGAAAGAAGATTAAAAAAGGCGTACTACTATGAGCAGTGCCGCAGAACCGTTGGTAAAACCTGGGGCATGAAACCAAACGTGGTTATGTGGATATACACTGCCATAGTGAGGCCAATGTTAGCCTATGGGGCTGTTGTCTGGTGGCCGAAACCCCAGCAGACGACAGCTTGACAAAAGCTCAGCCAAGTACAAAGGATTGCCTGTCTGAGCATAACTGGAGTTATGCGGACAACAGTCACCATAGCAATGGAGGTAATGCTGTGTCTGCCACCTCTGGATATTTATTTAAGAGAAATAGCTTTGACAACTATACTTCGCCTCAAGAACGTTGGTTTAAAATTGGATGTAGGATGCGGAGAAGTTAGAAGTCGCCTATGGAATGAGGTCGTCAGGAAGACGCCCCTTCTGCAGGCAGACACTGACAGTAATTCTCCCTGGTTTGCATTTGACAAACCTTACACCGTACTCATTAAGAGACAGGAGGAGACCGCCCGTGGAGATGTAATTAGCATCTTCACAGACGGATCAAAACGGAAGGAGGGTGCAGGATGTGGAATATACTCTAGATCCCTGCACATCCCATATCAGTGGGCAATGCATAGGCATGCTACCGTTGTACAAACGGAGTTAGCAGGCATAACCATAGCCGCTAAGGAAATTTCCCGCAGACATACTACGGGTAAAACCATCAGAATCTACACGGATAGTAGACAAGCATTACTAACCTTGCACAATCATAAGATAATGACTAGGACTGTATGGGAATGCCATCAAGCAATGGTTGTGGCCTCGACCTCTAACAGCATATTTCAATGCTGGGTAAAGGGACACGAGCGGTGCTATGGCAATAAAGAAGCTGACAAGCTAGCCAGGAGCGCATCGGGCCTCAACATTTTTGGACCCGGTCCCTCCAGTGTGCTTCCGTTGTCGGCACTTGCTGGAATTATTAAGGAAGACACCCACAAAGAATTTATNGTACCATTTCCATCCGCAAGGCCATAAATGTAAACCATATTGGCCATTTCAGCATTTGAATATGCATAATCCATTATTAAAACTTAATATTTTCAAAAAATAAGCTTAATTTGACAATACACAATATTAAATAAGATTACGGTTTCTTATTATTATTATTTTGCATAGCTTCCCTAAGATATATGTAAGTAGTTTAATATTTACACCATGTATATACTTATTTAATTTTTATGTAAACTACATAGTATACTGGACATAGTATCATCCAGATATGAGCAATTTACATACTTTTCCTTATAAGTTCAAAAGGCAGCCGCATCATATTAAGTCACGTTTTGCAAATAACCTTTTTCTCCTTTTCGCCTCTTTTAAATTTGATCCTGCCAGCTCAATTTACGCCATTCATGCTGCTTTTGTTGAATCATAATGTCTCTGCGAAATATACAAGGTGATTCACAACTTGTCCAAAAAAAAATATGTATGCGATGTAAAATAAGGATAGTTTTATCACAGCTATTTCTGTTTTTAAAGCATTAACATTACAACAAAGTAAACGTAGTGGTCATAAATTATTAAATTAGTGGGTACATACTATTTAATAATGCCCACCCACGATCTTGATGAAGACTTTGATAAAATATAAGATTGAATCAGTGAGTAATGAAGATAAGTTCTATCTAAATGCTGCTCGAGACGTGAACTGATTACTTATGCCAAATTGCAAACACAGTAATACTTTGTACACCAAACATAGTAGCATATTTTATGTAGGTACTCAAGAAAACAGTATTGTTTCTGAATTCATAAAAAAACATTTGTATGTATTTAAAGTTCGAAAAAACGTTGTAAATAATGCCACTAATTTAAAGCAATCGTAAATTAAATTTTATAGAAAAAAGCAGTAGCACAAATGGTACAGAGGTACTTTTTTGGTATTATCGTTCTACATACCCTTTCCTTCTCCCTTTTTTGGAAAAATAAAATTAGTAACTTTTCTTTATTAGCTGCTAGTAATGTTTTAATAATAGGTATAAAAATTTGTTACATAAAATAATTCGTACGATAAATAAATTAATATTAATATAAAATAATTTATTATAATTGTTAGTAACATTAAAAATACAGTTATTATAAACCATTGTAGGTTAGTTTGAGTAGCTATTTTCTGTGTTCGTTTTATCTTGTGTTATATTTCGGTAATGTATAGTCTTTCTCATGATTTCAATCATCTCCCTATGATGTTTCACATCCAAATATAAGAAAAGCTTCAACCCCATTTTTGGCCATATTTGAAATAGCAGTGGCTGTTGCGTTATTTTAACTTTTTTAGTGTCAATTCCTATATCAGAAACCGCGGATTTACCCACTGAGGTTCTTCCCTTGACCATTTTCTAACCAAAATTCTTATTTTTTTTTTCAGATGACGGCTGCAAGATTTCCAGTAGTCATAAAAATAGGTCACGCTCACGGAGGACTGGGGAAAGTGAAAGTGGACAACATAAACGACTTCCAGGACATGGCCAGCGTTGTCGCCGTAGCTAACACGTATTGCACCGTTGAGTCTTACGTGGACTCGAAATACGACATCCACGTCCAGAAGATCGGCGCCAACTACAAGGCGTTCATGAGGAAATCAATTTCTGGTAAGAAAATACCCCAGGATTGACCAAATTGAATTTCACGTTAACAAGAATGACAGATTCAGTAACCTCTTTGCGTTAATGTCAATTTGTCACGCTAGTTTTTTTCATTCAAAGTTAAACTTTGTCCAATAGTTGCAGTTTTTGCGACTAAAATCCAATTTCAGTGATATAAAATAGAAAAATCAGCAATAGACAGTTACTGTTCATTAGTATTTACATTAAAATGAATAGTTAAATGGAGAAATTGGATTCCACTACCTAAACCAGAGGGCACATTTTCTTGTCAATGTGTTCGACTAGTAGACGCGACAGATCGGGAGTGCGAACCCACAGACGACATTTTTTTTAACAACAGTTTTACAAAAAATATTTTATGATACATTTGTTGAAAGTGATCTTATTTTGTCGTGGGGTTGCTCTACTCGCTACGCTTATTCCGCGATATTCCCCACTCACAGAATAATATGTCACTTTTATAGGCGGTTCACCCCCTAAAAAGATGCTTCTAAATGAAGGTAACCGACTAAATTTTTAAAACAAAAACCTACAGCATGAAACTTTTTTTTATTTTATAAAGTGTATTTATCTGTTAATTTACATATATTTTTTATATTTTTCGGCGTGGTCAATTGTTTTAAACAAAAAAGTTGTAAAAAAAAACAGTTTTTATTGTAAAATGGACCAAAATAATTACTTTTTGTCCTCTGACAAAAATTCGAAAAATGCTTCATTTTCGAGATATTTACAATTGAATGTGAAAAAAGTGACGAAATCGATAAATTTTCGGAATTTTTTTCTCAAAAACTACTAAACAGATTTTAATTCTAAAAAAATATAATAACCGGCAGATTTTCTACTTTCAGATATATTTTTTTGGTATGGGTCAATCATTTTACTGAAGGTCTAAAGCTAGTAAAAAAAGTCTTTTAAAGAAAATTATGATAACACTT
>NW_019420259.1:0-6660 GCF_000390285.2 Anoplophora glabripennis
AATAAAGCCAGGACAAGACCTGGTGCGAGACTCTTCGGCCGGGGGGATGTCACCGTGACGTCACTCCAAGACAGCGGTGGGCGGAGCCTAGCTCTACGGGACCTGACCGTATAAAAGAGCGGGGGTGTTCTCGTTCACGCCTTCGGATCGCTGCGCCTACGTTTGCGCATGCGCCCGGGAGGCCGACGGACCCTCCGGCTTGTTCCGGATAAATATTGCTAGATTCTACATTTTCCGAGTAGGGAAAGGTAACTCCGGGACGCATGCCCCCTAGATCCCGGACTGATGCCATTGCACCCTCTATTTCAATCTCCCCCGGTATGTTAAACACCCCCTCTAAAGATTCAGTGGAGGTTAGTGATTCCTCTAACCGAGCTTCCTCGATGACGCGCTCCGGCCGGAGTGCGCAAGCGCCCAATCTCTCTCTTGATGTCATTTTACAATAGTTATAACAAGTTTATACAGTTCTACACACGATTAGTAATAATAATTCCGCGGCTAGGTTACCCACCAAGTCGTTTACTCAATACGTGACACTACTAGTATCTACTTTTACGATTTAGTCTATCTCAAAGTCTCAACTATCACTCTAATTAAAAGTTCAAAGTCTCAATAGTCTACTTTTACCACAAGTTTTCACTTACCCGTTTTTACTACGGTCTGCTCTCTGGGTCCGCGTTGAGTTCGGTCCTGCTTCAGTACACTATGATTTAAACAAGTTAGGTAAGTTATTTTTAGTTCTCACTTTAGAGTCAAGTTTTTGTCTATAATTTTTCTGACTACATATATTCAGCCCACTGGCTTACAAATTAAGGTACTAACAGTCGAATTCTTTTCCTTCAGTACCTATTTAGTTACTACCAGGAAGCAATACTGATGGTATCGCCAAAATAGAGATGCAGAAAGAAACGCTAGACGTCACACTAGACACATATATTGTCGGTAAGTTTTAATACACTAATAATACTTTTAGTTTCAGATCAGACTCGAAGAACTCCTGGATGACGCAATCTCAGCGACACCTCGACTCCTCGCGGATCAACTCTACTTGTCCCAACTCTACGAACCGTCTTCGCGACTCTACGGGTAAGTATAAAGTTTATTCTAGGTTCTCCGATACCCTCAACACTTTAATGTCTATCTTTCCCTACTACGAAATCCGTTCCTAACTATTCAAAAGTTCAAAACGACGTTTGGCAACTATCCCCAATACGAGAGTTAATTTTCACTGCGATTCTACTATTCCGGGCTTATTATCGTTCCCTCAGAACACCCGACGTAGCTAATACCAATTCTGAATTCTTTCTCCAAAAGAAATCGAAATTTTCGCACAACAAGACTCCCATAAGACTACGAAAATTGCTCTTTTGACCATCGCGGCTCGCGTTATTTATTTGGAACCCGATTCCCCAGGCCACGCCCCAAAACGGCGTCTCCACCAATCCGGGCCGATTTCAACGCCCCCGGTTCAACAAAACTATTTCCCTGATTTCTCAACTGGATTTTTTCACAAAAATCGCGGAAGCCGTCGCGACCGCGACACCACCCTCCTCCCAAGACGACGGGTACCGTACGTTTATCACCAAGGAGTCTTACTGTCTTATCCCTATCTTTATACAATTTAAAACTAACTAATACAACATATATACATATAATCGAATATAACACCTTTACGGGTACAACCCTACAATGGGTATAGCAGTCGTAGGTTTCGTAGGGTAGCCCTCCTCATCTATGGCTTCTACGGTCACCTGATTTCTCGCGGCCATAGCTTCATCGTGTGGTGTCTCTCTAACAAGGGGGCCATTAATGACAGGATTTAGAGGAGGGGAGCATACTTCCCTGTTTTGAGGTAGCTCAAGGGCTGCTCCTCCATCCTGTCGCATCTCGACTGCCTCCTTGTCTCTCTTTCCCCTAGCACGTTCATCTCGAGAACCTTTCGGGGCTTCTTCCCCTTCTTTCAATGGTCGGCTTGGTAACTTCGGACGTCGCACCCCCGATGGACCTGGTTGTGGGGACGGCGTCCTCTTCGTTTCCTCCTTCTTCGGGTACTTTCCTCTTCGTCTTAAGGGAGGATCTGCGGGGTCAACGTCAGGACCGGTATTACCATCCGATTCTTCATCCGTTTCTGATTCCGAAGTATCACTCCCATTTTCTCCGCTTGCTAGGTCCCTTTCTGGTTCGGGTTCTAGATCGGCCTCAACTCTGGGTAAATGCATCGGGTCTTCGTTTATCTCCTCAACCTGGGGACGTCCACGCCACGGCCTCAGGTCATCCACATGCAGTAATACTTGCGATGTGATTCGATTTATCTCGTATACATTTAACCCACAAACTCTCACCACCGTATACGGTCCGACCCAAGGTGGTCTCAGTGGCGTACGTACTCCAACGGGGTTCCTTGTTAACACCTTCTCCCCTACCCGGAACTGGACTTTGGGCTGAGCGTTTCTAGGGTAATTATCACGGTTAAAAGCCTCTTGCCTTCGTTGAATACCTCTTAATCGTTCCTCTCTCTGTCGAGGATCATTTTGAACGGGTCGACACACCTCTGGGTGTCCCCACTCACCTGGTCGGGTTAGTGGCGCCCCCAACAGCGCCACACTTGGACTAACCCCCGTTGCCGCATTCACACGGTTCCTCAATGTCAATAACGCCGGATCTATATGTTCATCCCACCTATCCTCGGCAGTCCACTGACAGCCAATCCGGAGGAGTTTCTTTAATTCCTGGTTTCTCCTGTCAACCGGATTGGCCCGCTGATGATGCACTGGTGAAAAATACTGGAAAATATGCTTCTGCTGCAGGTACCGGATCCACAAATTACTTTTAAACGTTGGACCATTATCGCTAATGGCCATTTCTGGGTACCCCCATCGTTGGAAGGTCTGCTCGCAAATGTTTATAAGAGTTCTCGGGGTCATCTTAGAAATTGGAATGGCTTCAATCCATTTGGAACACAAATCCGTAAGTACCAACAAGTATCTGTTTCCTTTAGCTGTCCGCTCATACGGACCCATGACGTCCATACTTATGACTTGCCACGGCCTTCGTGGGGGTCGGGGTTTTAGTGGCGCTCTCTCCTGCCAAGCGCCCCCATGCTTTGTGGCCGCACAAATCAAACAGTTTCGCACATATGTCTTAAGCTGCTTCCGCATCGCAGGCCAGTAATATAAGGCCGCCACGGACCGGATGGTCTCGTCTCGCCCTGGGTGACCCGCCTCCGGGCTATCAAGATACTCGTTCATCACTTCTCTCCAAAAATCTATCGGCACCACCAATATCAAGTCTCCTTCTTCCTCTCCAGTATACCACACTAAACCATTTCTAATGGTGTACTGATCCCTAAGCGTTTTCTCCCAGGGTAACCGCGCTTCTTCTTCCCCAGACTGGAATCGCTGAATCCTAAGCCGGGTCTCTCTATATTCAGGACTTTCACTCTACGCCTGCACTATACGCTCATACAATGATAAGGGAGCTTCACCCTCCATTACATTTAACGACATCTTCTGGAAAAGGATTGGTGGTATCCGGGAAGTAATCTTCATCTCGGGGTTTTTTTCGTCTAATCGGGTAGTACTACATGTCATTGGGCCCTCTCGCACCTCTATATTTTTAGACGGGGGACTAATTCTTTCTTCATCCAACTGTTCCATCTGGTCATCGCACGGGTTTCGGCTTAAAAAATCCGGAAGGTTATTATTCTTTCCCGGGCAATGCTCCACCCGGAAGTTGAATTCTTGCAAGAGTAGAGCGTACCTTGTCAGCTTAGCTCTTTCCTTTTTGTAACGATCCAACCAGAGCAATGCCCGGCTATCTGTTCGCAGTACAAATTTTCGGTTCTCGAGCAGGGGCCTGTACCGCCTGCATGCCCACACGGCGGCCAGGACCTCCTGCTCGTTACAATGATATCGGCTTTCGGCTTTATTAAATTTCGCGCTAGCTCAAGAGATCACCAGCTTCTGGCCTTCAGGATCCTCCTGGAACAGAACAGCCCCCATCCCGCTGGCGCTGGCGTCCGTCTGTAAAATAAATTCCTTGTCGAAATCGGGTCTATGTAAATGTAGTGGTTGGGTTAGAGCTTGCTTCAGTTTCTCGAAGGCCTCTTCAGCTTCTGAATTCCAATGGAACTTTCGTTTTCCCAGAAGGTTTGTCATCGGTACAGCAATTTGGGAATAATTGGGGACATATTCCCTCAACCAATTTGCTAAGCCCAGGAATTTCTGCAGGTCCTTCTGAGAAGTCTGACTTTGAAACTGTTTGACCTTTTCAAGATGTATGGTTTGAGCCTCATTGTGGGATGCGGTCACGCGGTGCCCCAAGTAGTTTAGCGAATCCATTCCGAATCGGCACTTCTTCAAAGCACACGTTAACCCGTGGCATCTCAACCGCTCCAGAACCAGATGTAAGTGTCTTTTATGTTCCACCCTCGTATCAGAAAAGATGATTATATCATCGAGATACACGTGTACAAATAGGTCCACGTAGCCGGCTAATACCTCCACCATCAATCGTTGGAATGTAGACGGTGCATTTTTCAAGCCAAACGGCATTACTACGAACTCATATAATGCACCGTCCGGAGTGTGGAAAGCCGTCATGGGTGTACTGGCAGGCTCCATCAACACCTGCCAGTACCCACTCTTTAAATCCAATGACGAGAATACTGTGGCGGTTCCCAAATTCTTCAAAATATCAGGTATAGGCGGTAACACCGAGACTTCGTTTTCAGTTATTCCATTCAGCTGTCTGTAGTCTATACAAAACCTATTTGTTCCATCGGGTTTCTTGACGATAACGATAGGAGAACTATAAGGGGAGGAGCTTCGTCGTATAATTCCAGCCCTTAACATGGTCGCTACTTCATCTGTGATTATTTGCCTTTTCTCGGGAGAAAATTTGTATCGTTTTATGCGGAATGGTCTATCGTCGCATAACCTTATCCGATGTTGCACTAAATTCGTGCAAGGTCGTAACGAGTCTTCTCTGAACACGTCAGGGAATTCGTTCAATACCTCCTCATAGTGCGGTATCCATTCTATTAAACAATGGTTTTCATCAAGTTGAACCGGATCGTATATCATTTCTTTGTTTTCGGCCATGTACCAATATGCCGCCCTTCTTTTCTCTTTACCATAATACACTACGCCTTGCTTATAATCCAATGTCGCCTCTTCCTTCTGCAACCAATCTACCCCAAGGACTAGTTCCTCCTTTAGATTGTCCATTAGAAATACTCGAACACCGGTTTCCTGTCCTCCTATTCTTATCTTTATCTCTATAGGTCCAGTTGCCCAATCCTTTTGGCCATTTGCCAACCACACATCTTCGCCAATAGTAGGTAAATTTTCTCTATAATAGCTCCTCCTCAGGAACGAGTTCGATGCCCCGGTATCAATCAGTGCCGATATCTCGCTTCCTTGGTATTCTACCCGAATCCTGGGTACTTGATGTCTTCCACTTCCTTTTTGCGCGGAGCCCACATCTAGGGACCCACTACTGGCTCCTTTGTAGCGGTCCACCTCTAGTTTTCCGTCCGTGCCGCCCCACGAACCGGTTCTAATTCTGTTCTTTCCTCGCCGTGCTCCCTTATTTCTGGTAACGGACGTCGACCTTCGGTATGACTTGGTCCAGCCCCCATTCTTCTTGGACAGTCTCTCGCCCAGTGGTTCCCTCCACAATTCCGGCATCCATTACCTGTCGCCCTCGCGGTACTGCTGGCACCAATTCTTGTCCAACCGTCATTCCTGACCGTCGATCTTCACCCAGAAATCTAACTTGTAACTCCACCTCATGTGCCACTCTCGTAAGCTCTCCAACATTTCCTATCACTCTACCTGCCAAGGCCATTTGAATTTCGGGTCTCATTTGCACCCGTAATTGAGGTACCAACATACTTTCAGGTATTCCCACTTCTAACCTTTTATATAGGGCCATTTTTTGCGCTATAAAAGCTATAATTTCTTCCCTGCCTTGGTTCTTGCAGAACAAATCCTGCTGCAATTTTATTCTTACGTATGCATTATCAAATTTGTTTAACAGGTTTGTGACGAACTCTTGGAAACTCCAATCGAAATACTTGTACATCGCGTACCACCTCTCGGCTTCTCCACGTAGTCTGGTCCCCGCAAACTTTGTCCAATATCGTTCTTCGTATCTCTCTTTTTCACAAATCTCTTTGATTTCCTCTAAAAATTTTTTCGGATTTTCATGGTCCGTCCCTGCAAAGACCGGATCGAATTCCGCCCACGTTTTCCATCGCTTCCTTAAAAAGATCCACTATCTTTCTCTCGCTACTCTCTTTCTCTTCTTTTGGGCGCCACTGAGCTAAGTTTGGCCTGTAGCTCAGGACAGGCGTAGTATCTTCCGCAGCTCCTAACCAATCCGTTATATTCGTCGTCTGCGTGGCTATCTCGGTCGACAGAGCGTGAGGGTCTCTAATATCAGGTCGCTGGTTCGAGCCCCACGTTGGGCGCCATGTTCTCGTTCGCGCTTTCGGATCGCTGCGCCTACGTTTGCGCATGCGCCCGGGAGGCCGACGCACCCTCCGGCTTCTTGTTCCGGGTAAATATTGCTAGATTCTACATTTTCCGAGTAGGGAAAGGTAACTCCGGGACGCATGCCCCCTAGATCCCGGACTGATGCCATTGCACCCTCTAT